>NC_069506.1:180421541-180581541 GCF_027579735.1 Bombina bombina | reverse complement strand
CGAAGGAAAATGGAGAAAAAGGAAATAACGCAAAGGTGTAGAGGTGCCAGAGGTTAAAGTTAAAAAACATAATTTATTCTTTTATCAATCCTGACCAGCAGGAGGAGGCAAACAGCACCACAGCAAAAGCTGTTAAATACCACTCCCCCTACCAACAATCCCCAGTCATTCGACCAAAGGGAAAGGAGAAAGGAAGTAATCTAAGGTGCAGAGGTGCCTGAAGTTTAAAGAAAAGCAAACTGTCTGAAAAACGGGGCGGGCCGTGGATTCACCGTATCAGGTAAGAATAAATTATGTTTTCTTTCTAATGACACAGTGAGTCCACGGATCATCTTAATTATTGATGGGACCCAATACCCAAGCTAGAGGACACGGATGATAAGGGAGGGACAAGACAGTTAACCTGCTTGAAGAACCTTTCTCCCAAAAGAAGCCTCTGCTGAAGCAAAAGTATCAAATTTGTAAAATTTATAAAAAGTATGCAAAGATGACCAAGTCGCAGCCTTGCAAAGCTGATCTACAGAAGCTCCATTTTTGAAAGCCCAAGAAGATGAAAAAGCCCTCGTGGAATGAGCCGTGATTCTCTCAGGAGGCTGCTGACCAGCAGTCTCATATGCCAAGCGAATAACACTCCTCAACCAAGAAGAAAGAGAAGTAGCCGTAGCTTTCTTACCCTTACGCTTCCCAGAAAAGACAACAAATAAAGAAGAAGACTGGCTAAAATCCTTAGTCGCCTGCAAATAATATTTCAATGCACAAACCACATCCAGGTTGTGCAACAAACGTTCCTTATGAGAAGAAGGATTAGGATCTTTGAAAAAATTCTGGGATCTGTTGCCAGACCAAAAGGAAGAGCTACAAACTGAAAATGTTTGTCTAGAAATGCAAATCTTAGGAACCTGTAATGATCCCTGTGAATGGGAATATGCAGATACGCATCCTTTAGATCCACCGTGGTCATGAACTGACCTTCCTGAACCAAAGGAAGAATGGAAAGAATAGTTTCCATCTTGAAAGACGGAACTCTGAGAAACTTGTTTACACTCTTGAGATCTAAAATAGGTCTGAAAGTTCCCTCCTGAACCGGAACAGGAACTATCACAGTTTTATCTGGTTTACAGATCACCTGGAGAGAAGAAACCTGCTTCTGGGAGGAAAATTCTTGAACTCTAGTTTGTAACCCTGGGACACGATATCTACCACCCAGGGATCCTGAACATCTTGAACCCAAGCTTGAGTGAAGAAAGAGAGTCTGCCCCCCACAAGATCCATTCCCAGATCGGGGGCAGACCCTTCATGCTGATTTTGAGTCAGCAACAGGCTTCCTGGACTGCTTCCCCTTTTTCCAAGACTGATTTGACTTCCAAGATGGCTTGGACTGTTCCTGCTTGGAGGAAGAAGGGGAAGTTTTACCAGAAAAGTTATGAAAGGAACGAAAATTACTCTGCCGGCCCTTCTGTTAATTTCTTTTATCCTGAGGAAGAGAATGCCCCTTCCCTCCCGTAATATCAGAAATATTCTTAGCCAAACCTGGCCCAAACAAGGTCTTACCCTTGTAAGGAATAGACAAAAGCTTAGACTTAGAGGACACATCCGCAGACCAGGATTTTAACCATAAAGCTCTGCGAGCTAAAATGTCAAAACCAGAAATTTTAGCTCCCAACTGGATGACCTGTAGAGAAGCATCTGCAATAAAGGAATTAGCCAACTTCAAAGCCTTGATTCTATCTTGAATTTCTTCAAGAGGAGTATCTTGCTGAATAGAATCAGACAATGTATCAAACCAATATGCTGCCGCACTAGTAACCATAGCAATTGATACCACTAGTGAACATAAATCTTTTAAGCAAAGCTTCCAACACCTTTTTTTTTTTTTTTTTATAATTTTTATTGAGGTTTAAGTATCTCATACAAAAAAGAAAAACATCTTACATTTCCAAATGTATAATGATCAGAAGCACATCAACATAATATGTTCAATACCTCAGTTTTGAATAATAGCACGTAAGATATCCCTTTATATAGTAGATCATAATAGAGGGAAAATACCCCTTAGGAACATGAGGCAGCCGCTCTTGGACTGTAAATAACTGAACACATTTAAAGAAGGGGATGCAAGGGATTATGATTAGTAGGACCACTTGTGGGTCCATTGACTAAATTGTACAAACATAATACCAATAATAATGAAGCCTTCATTAATGGTATTTCAGAGGGGCCATATGAACCAAGAGTAGACTGTTATATCTATATAGGTCACAAAAGTAGGGTAAATATTTGTCTATAAGCATCTAGATCCAACACCAGATCAGTTGTTAGTGTAGTCACAAACACCCTATGATACTATAAATTCTGGTATTGGCTTTTATACAAACCATTATAAAGAGGATGGGAAGGCGTAGTCTAAGGTATGTTCAAACAAATGTACAATTGCCCACTAATACTAATGAGTGATCTTTTGTAGAAGTCTAAGGTGAGCTATCTCGGCCACAGACAGCACACCAACATAATAGAATAAATAGGGTGACCATTCAACTATAGATGGAGCGCCATATTCAATGTGTGGTGAACATGACCTGTAACACAAAAGGGCGTTATATATCCTACATACCTATAAAGGTGTAAGTTTAAGTTGTTGCAAACTTCCCTGCTTTATTGAAGTATATCAATTTAGGGTTAAAGTGCTCTAAGATGCATTAGGGGATTAAATGTTATAGTGGTGCTATTCAATTATACCGGTTGGCAGTATTATATCCTCACAAGTCTGGGGTGAACTATCAAAGTTATGGGACCAGGATAAGATACAGTGTGTCATTTGTGAGTAATCACTATAATATTTGATTCAGAGTGGGCTTACACTAATTGAAATGACATAGTAGTTGGTGTGATAGAACAGAAAACATTTGCAACATCACATTTAACTATGATTGGAAATAGCAGACATTCTAAATTGTCTTGGTGGGTGTGAAATCCACTATTCATAAACTTATCATGATGCAGTATCATAGCCCAATACATCTACTGCACAGAGTAGGTTTAACAAAGACCGAACACCTTATACATATAAAATTTCAATGACCAAAGAACTGGCGCCTAGATTACGAGTTGTGTCGGTAAAGACCTGCGGGGCTAACAAGCCTTTTTTTCCTAGCGCTCACTTAAGCCAACACTGGTATTACAAGTTTTCTGAATGGCTGCGTTAGCCTCAGAAAAGTGAGCGTTGAGCAAATTTAGCTCCACTTCTCACCGTAATACCAGCGTTGCTTAAGTCAGCGGTAAGCTGGCTAAAACGTGCTCGTGCACGATTTCCCCATAGGAAACAATGGTGCTGAGCTGGCTGGAAAAAAAACCTAACACCTGCAAAAAAGCAGCGCCCAGCTTCTAACGCAGCCCCATTGTTTCCTATGGGAAAAAAAAGTTACGTCTGCACCTAACACCCTAACATGAACCCAGAGTCTGAACACCCCTAATCTTACACTTATTAACCCCTAATCTGCCGCCCACGCTATCGCTGACACCTACATTATATTATTAACTCCTAATCCGCCGCTCCGGACAGCGCTGCCACCTACATTATCCCTATGAACCCCTAATATACTGCCCCTAACATCGCCGCCTCCTATATTATAGTTATAAACCCTTAATCTGCCGTCCCAACGTCGCCGCCACCTAACTACACTTATTGACCCCTAATCTGCCGACCGGACATCGCCGCCACTTTAATAAATGTATTAACCCCTAAACCACCGCACTCCTGCCTCGCAAACACTATAGTAAATTTTATTAACGCCTAATCTGCCCTCCCCAACATCGCCACCACCTACCTACAATTATTAACCCCTAATCTCCTGCCCCCAACGTCGCCGCTACTATAATAAAGTTATTAGCCCCTAAACCTAAGTCTAACCCTAACCCTAACACCCCGCTAAGTTAAATATAATTTAAATAAATCTAAATAAAATTACTATCATTAAATAAATTATTCCTATTTAAAACTAAATACTTACCTGTAAAATAAACCCTAATATAGCTACAATATAATTTAATAATTACATTGTAGCTGTTTTAGGAATTATATTTATTTTACAGGCAACTTTGTATTTAATTTAACTAGGTACAATAGCTATTAAATAGTTATTAACTATTTAATAACTACCTAGTTAAAATAATTACAAAATTACCTGTAAAATAAATCCTAACCTAAGTTACAAATACACCTAACACTACACTATCAATAAATTAATTAAATAAATTAACTACAATTATCTTACATAAAATACAAATAAACTAAACTATATTACAAAAACAAACACTAAATTATAAAAAATAAAAAAATATTACAAGAATTTTAATCTAATTACACCTAATCTAAGCCCCCTAATAAAATAAAAAAGCCCCCCAAAATAATAAAATTCCGTATCCTAAACTAAATTACAAAGTAATCAGCTCTTTTACCAGCCCTTAAAAGGGCTTTTTGCGGGGCATTGCCGCCAAAGTAATCAGATCTTTTACCTGTAAAAAAAACAAATACTATAACCCCCCCAACATTACAACCCACCACCCACACACCCCTACTCTAAAACCCACCCGATCCCCCCTTAAAAAAAACTAACACTACCCCATTGAAGATCACCCTACCTTGAGCAGTGTTCACTCAGCCGGGCACCGATGGGCCAGAAGAGGACATCCGGACTGGCAGCAGTCTTCATCCGATTGGGGCGAAGAGGTCCTCCATCCAGCAGAAGTTTTCATCCAAGCGGTATCTTCTATCTTCAATCAATCGGAGCGGGTCCATCTTCTATCCAGCTGACGCGGAGCCATCCTCTTCTTCCGATGTCCTAATGAAGAATGAAGGTTCCTTTAAATGACGTCATCCAAGATGGCGTCCCTCGAATTCCAATTGGCTGATAGGATTCTATCAGCCAATCGGAATTAAGGTAGGAAAATTACTATTGGTTGATTTAATCAGCCAATCGGATTGAAGTTCAATCTGATTGGATGATTGGATCAGCCAATAGAGTTGACCTTGCATTCTATTGGCTGATCCAATCATCCAATCGGATTGAACTTCAATCCGATTGGCTGATAGCATCAACCAATAGGAATTTTCCTACCTTAATTCCGATTGGCTGATAGAATCCTATCAACCCATCGGAATTCGAGGGATGCCATCCTGGATGACGTCATTTAAAGGAACCTTCATTCTTCGTTAGGGCATCGGAAGAAGAGGATGGCTCCGCGTCGGCTGGATAGAAGATGGACCCGCTCCGCTCCGATTGATTGAAGATAGAAGATGCCGCTTGGATGAAGACTGGATGGAGGACCTCTTCTGCCCCGATCGGATGAAAACTTCTGCCGGTCCGGATGTCCTCTTCTGGCCCATCGGTGCCCGGCTGGGTGAACACTGCTCAAGGTAGGGTGATCTTCAATGGGGTAGTGTTAGGTTTTTTTAAGGGGGGATCGGGTGGGTTTTAGAGTAGGGGTGTGTGGGTGGTGGGTTGTAATGTTGGGGAGGGGAGTATTGTATTTGTTTTTTTTACAGGTAAAAGAGCTGATTACTTTGGGGTAATGCCCCGCAAAAAGCCCTTTTAAGGGCTGGTAAAAGAGCTGATTACTTTGTAATTTAGTTTAGGATAGGGAATTTTATTATTTTGTGGGGCTTTTTTATTTTATTAGGGGGCTTAGATTAGGTGTAATTAGATTAAAATTCTTGTAATATTTTTTATTTTTTGTAATCTAGTGTTTGTTTGTTTTTGTAATATAGTTTAGTTTATTTATTTGTATTTTATGTAAGATAATTGTGGTTAATTTATTTAATTAATTTATTGATAGTGTAGTGTTAGGTGTATTTGTAACTTAGGTTAGGATTTATTTTACAGGTAATTTTGTAATTATTTTAACTAGGCAGCTATTAAATAGTTATTAACTATTTAATAGCTATTGTACCTAGTTAAAATAAATACAAAGTTGCCCGTAAAATAAATATAAATCCTAAAATAGCTACAATGCAATTATTAAATTATATTGTAGCTATATTAGGGTTTATTTTACAGGTAAGTATTTAGTTTTAAATAGGAATAATTTATTTAATGATAGTAATTTTATTTAGATTTATTTAAATTATATTTAATTTAGGGGGGTGTTAGGGTTAGACTTAGGTTTAGGGGTTAATAACTTTATTATAGTAGCGGCGACGTTGGGGGTGGGAGATTAGGGGTTAATAATTGTAGGTAGGTGGCGGCGACGTTGGGGGGGGGGCAGATTAGGGATTAATACAATTTATTATAGTGTTTGCGAGGCAGGAGTGTGGCGGTTTAGGGGTTAATAAATTTATTAAAGTGGCGGCGATGTCCGGTCGGCAGATTAGGAGTTAATAATTGTAGGTAGGTGGCGGCGACGTTGGGGGGGGCCAGATTAGGGGTTAATAACTATAATGTAGGTGTCGGCGATGTTAGGGGCAGCAGATTAGCGGTTCATAGGGATAATGTAGGTGGCGGCGGTGTCCGGTCAGAAGATTAGGGGTTAAATAATTTTATTATAGTGTTTGCGATGTGGGGGGGCCTCGGTTTAGGGGTTCATAGATAGTTTATGGGTGTTAGTGTAATTTGTAGCACTGTAGTTAAGAGCCCTATGTACCGGCGTTAGCCCATAAAACTCTTAACTACTGACTTTTATATGCGGTAGGTGTCTTGGAGGTAGAGGCTCTACCGCTCACTTTCTCCAAGACTTGTAATACCAGCGTTAGCCAAATCCCATTAAAAAGATAGGATACGCAATTGATAGGTAGGGGATTTGCGATAGCCTCGAGTCGCGGAAGAAAAGTGAGCGGTGTGCCTCTACCTGCAAAACTTGTAATACCAGCATTAGAAAAAAAGCAGCGTTGGGACCTCTCAACACTGCTTTTTAAGGTTAACGCAAAACTCGTAATCTAGCCGTGGGTAACTTAATAACATATAGGTATCAAAAAGCATCTCAAGGATCCATAGGGAAATGAAGCATGTGGGTACACAGCACAATATTTGGTGTGGGAGAGCAGGTTAGAGCCATAATTAAAGTGACAAAGACTCCTGAGACACAAGAGCCTAACAGTCTTATACTTACAGGGTAGTCACGAAGCTATGGTTCCTGGCTAACAACATTGTCTCTGGGCTTTTGTTAGACATAAATTAATTGTGGTTTCCTGACCAGACTAATACTGGTAAGTGTAAAGAGGGACAACAATACTTCAAGAAGCAGACCAAAAGTCCTCATAAAGAAGTCTAGTAGAAGTACGCATTGCCCCTCATGAAAAAGATTAATTAGTGGATAGGCGGCTGAGATCAACCCACACCGGACCTCTGGAATCCAAAAGTTTCCACTTGTGTATGACTATTGTCTGGTATTAGCAGAGTCCCAAAATCGGTCAGCCGGGCTTCTTGTTGAAATACATCTGTGGAATAGTTGTACCCGACTGTCCAGGGGAGACATCATTCACCACTACTGATGACTTGCTGGGGCGAGAGTCGAGGCAACCATCTTATCTGGTCTTCCCGAACCGCTTGCGTAAGGTTACAGGCAGTGGCCGGAACAGGTACCATGATCTTACACCAGCTTTCCTCCTGATTCAGATGCAGCTCCAAACTAGGCAGCGTTCCTCTCACTCTAACATCCGCCTCTGCGATCTCATTCACTCCGCTAGTCAGAGTATTCAATATTGCAGCATGCTAACTCTCTCCACTCGGTCTATTTGCCGCCATCTCTGATCTACCAACGGCTTTAAACAGCAGGTCATTATGAACTTGGACAGGTTGGTATGTTACCCTACTTTTAGAGATTTCAAATGCCTCCAAAGACTTAGATAGATCAGGACTCGGCTCTCCTTGTAGCTCCCTCTGGTTTTCACATGCAGTGTCTAGTATCTCAAGTTTGCCAGCTCTGCGCCCCGCTGTCTCAAGATGATCCTCCACACGGAGCAAACATTCGTGTAGCAGGCGATTCAAAGCTATCAGCAAATCTAATTCTATAGGCTCAATTATAGGGTTAGTAGATAACGCTTGAACTGTTTTATAGCAGCATAAAAGCCGCTCATACCCCGATTTATTACTTGCGGTGGGGGGAGGGCTTGTTGAGATCCTCCACAAGGGTTGCCGCAGGCCTCAACACTTCAGATTAGTTTTCTGGTGTGGAACTCGGCACATTTCTGGTATCAAAATGTTCAGCAGGATATGCAGAGTCCACTCAGCAATGTGTACAGATTGAATGGCTTCATAGACAACTGATATGTGGCAGATTATCAGTTCTCCTCACACAGCAACTAATTTTGCAACCACTCAAGGTGCCACCTGAAGACACTCTCCAGCTTCCAACTTCTTATCCATAGGATCCTTAAAGGAACAGCTGTCCTCAATAGGAATAGTGGTCCTCTTGGTCAGAGTGGAAACTGCTCCCTCTACCTTAGGAACCATCTGCCAAGATTCCTTAATAGAATCAGCAATAGGAAACATCTTCCTAAAAATTGGAGAAGGGGAAAAAGGAATCCCAGGCTTCTCCCATTCTCGAGCAGTAATATCTGAAACACGATCTGGTATAGGAAAAACTTCCACCGAGGAAGGGACATCAAAAAACGTATTAAGCTTACTAGATTTCTTAGGAATAACCATGACTGACGCCTCAGAGTCATCCAAGATAGCCAAAACCTCCTTGAGTAACAAACGAAGGTGCTCTAGCTTAAACCTAAAGGAAACAACCTCAGGTTCAGAAGAATTTACACTATCAGATTCTGAGATCTCACCCTCAGATGCTACTGAAGTATCTTCCTCCTCAGACTTATGAGAAGAAACACTAGACACAATTGCAACAGAATCAGAAACTCTATACTTCCTCTTGAATTTCCCCTGCAACATAGGAAAAGCAGACAAAGCCTCAAATACTGCTGAGGATATATGGGTAGCCATATCCTGTAAGGAAAAACCAACCTGAGACGAAACACAGGGCAATGCAGAACATTGGGACGTTTGAGGAGAAAGCTGCGGATTAGCCTGAACAGGAGACTCCTGAACAACATCCGCCCTAGACAATGAAGGATCAGAATCAAAAAGTCTATCCTTGTAACGTAATATTCTCTCAATACAAGAGGAACAAAAAGGGATAGGAGGCTCAACATTAGTATTTAAACATAGAGAACAAGCAACAGCTTGCAGGGCCTCTTGGTCCATATTATTCCAAAGGAAAAAAAACCTTAATCAATAAAAAAATTCTAAGTTCAAATCAGAATTTTAATGAAACAAAAAAAACGTTACTGTCCCTTTAAATTTTAAACAGACTGCCTTTTTTTTTTTTAACTAGAAAATCCTTAAAGGATTCCTAACTCACATGGACCTGTGGAAAAAAAGAAAAGGCTGAGTAAACTTACTCAAACTTTCAACCAAGGGCAGCATGAAATTACTTGGGAGGCCCAGTGGGGATTATATCCCACAAGTTCCCAAATGCTTAAAAGCCACCACTTGCTCTACTGAAGAGACTGACATGGACTACGGCTAACCCCCAAAGAAAACCAAAACTTGCTCTGCTTAAAAAATAACAAACTCTTGATTGAAGAATCAGACACCTAACTTTACCCCTCCTTGCAACGGATAGAAACAAAGAGAATGACTAGGGATTGTGGGTAGGGGGAGTGGTATTTAACAGCTTTTGCTGTGGTGCTCTTTGCCTCCTCCTGCTGGTCAGGAGTGATATTCCCAACAGTAATTAAGATGATCCGTAGACTCACTGTGTCATTAGAAAGAAATAACTGTCTTAAAATAAAGGGCGGGCTGTGGATTCACCGTATCCGGAAAAAAATAAATTTATCAAGTAAGCATACATTTTGTTGTCTTTCCTAAGATACCGTGAGTCCAAGGAATCATCAGTTACTGTTGGGAACCAATAACCAAGCTAGAGGACACAGATGATTAGAGAGGGACAAGACAGGTAACCTAAACAGAAGGCACCACCGCTTGAAGAAACTTTCTCCCAAAAAACCCTCAGCCGAGGCAAAAGAATCAAATTTGAAAAATTTAGACAGGGTATGCAGAGAAGACCAAGTTGCAGCCATGCAAATCCGTTCCACAGAAGCTTAATTTTTGAAAACCCAAGAAGAAGAGACAGCCCTAGTGGAATGAGCTGTAATTCTCTCAGGAGACTGCTGCCCAGCAGTCTCAGAAACAAAACCAATTATACTTCTCAACCAGAGAGAAAGAGAAGTAGCAGAAGCTTTCTGACCTTTACGTTCCCAGAGAAACAAACAAACATGGCAGAAGACTGGCAAAAATCCTTAGTCGCCTGTAAATAAAATTTTAAAGCACGCACAACGTCCAAGTTGTGCAACAAACGTTCTTCAGAAAAGAACTATGACAAAGAGAAGGAACAACAATTTCCTGAGTAAAATTTCTGTTCGAAACCACTTTAAGAAGGAACCTAACTTAGTACGAAGAGCTGCCTCATCGGCATGAAAGATAAGATAAGGCAAATCACACTGCAAAGCTGAGAGTTTTGACACTCTCTGAGCAGAAGAGATAGCAATAAGAAACAAAACCTTCCAAGATAGCAACTTAATATCTATGGAATGCAATGGCTCAAACGGAGCTTGCTGCAAAACTTTAAGAACAAAGTTAAGGCTCCCAGGAGGAGCAACAGATTTAAACACAGGCCTGATGCTGACCAATGCCTAACAAAAAGATTGCACATCTGGCACGTCAGTCAGAAGCTTATACAGCAAAAAAGATCATGGAGAAATCTGACCCTTCAGAGAACTGACTGACAAAACCTTTCACCAGACCTTCCTGTAGAAAGGACAACATTCTAAGATTCCTGACCCTATTCTAAGAGTACAGAAAAAGGGAATAGGAGCGCCAAAGTTGGCTAAAGTATATATAAAACAGGATAAACCAGGACCAAAGCTGACTGAAAAGGAGGATGATACAATGGTATATCTAATAATGTATAATATATAGGGTTGCACCGATACCGATACTAGTATCGGTATCGATACCAAGTACTTGCATGAGTACTTGTACTCGTGCAAATGTACCGATACTTAAACCGATACCTCCACTTATTACCCATATGCTATCTTGTGGTGTTTTTTTCAAACTGCATGTTCCTATTTCATTTAAAGCTGGAGTGGAGACTAAACTAAAAATTGTTTACTACTGTTCTGCCAATACAAATTGCTCTTATTTGTATTATTGTAGTAGAGATCACTGTACTGTATTCAGACAAACCCCTGAAGTACTGGGCAGTTAATAAACTGAGATTTCCAGCTCTGGCTAAAATGGCCCAAAAATGTCTTTCTGCCCCATGCAGTAGTGTAGAAAGTTGAACCTCCTTACTGATAGCAAAAAACAGACTTATAGTTGAACATGCAGAGATGCTTCTGTTCTGTTCCTTAAAAAGAACTTGCCACTAACTTTTGAAAAATTATTCTAATTACTAGATTACCTTTTATACTGCTAGTTCTCATCTTGCACAATTATGTTCAAAACATACTGTACTCTGAGAAACATCTTAGCTTATATAATTGCAGGAAGAGTACTCATAGGAAAAATTAATGTACACTCATCCTGCACTTATAGGACTAGATTTAGATTACATTTGATTGGTAAGCTTTCCAACTCCATAGCCTTTAATGGAGTAGGACTTGTAATGAGAGCATTGGTAAAGCTTACCAGTCAAATGTAATCTAGCCAATAGTGTTGTTCACCATGATTAAACAGTGCACTGTTCTATTTTTTACTGTATGGCACTTTTGGTTGGTTGCAATTTTATATTTGTTATTTATTGTTGTTGTTAATATATTTTATTGTTATATTTTTATTTCTAAACATGTTCTGTGAACTTTGTGACAAATAAAACCTGTTTTATTATTTCATAATGTCTTTTGAGCTACAGTCCTTCATAATTATAAAGAAGGAATCTTAAATAGTTAGTCTGTATTGTGCTTTGTAAACTGTCACATGACATAAAAAAAAGTATCGGTAATTGGTATCGGCGAGTATTTGAAAACAAGTATCGGTACTTGTACTCGGTCTTAAAAAAATGGTATCGGTGATACCCTAATAATATATAATATATAATGTAACACCTACAGTTGTCTTTCTATATAGGTAAATAAGTATATAAACTGGTGGTTTAAAAAATGCTTAAAACAATGTATTTATATTAAAAACTTAAAAAAAAAATTATAATTAAAAAAGGAGTGACTCAGGATTGGTCGCTCTCACATATATATTAAGTTAAGTCAAAAACTGTTCATATAAAATACAATACAATTGGATTCAATGTTATAGAAATACAATGTAATAGATATAAAGTGCAAAAAATGAATACATTAGAGGAGATAATTTCAGATGATCAAAATAGTGCAATGTCTGGATAGATCTCTGGTAAGGTGGTGAACTGTGGAAAACACAGTAAAAAAATGGCCAAAACTTGCAAAAAATGATATATATATATATATATATATATATATATATATATATATATATATATATAAATCAAAAATTAAAATGTAAAAATCATAATGTGAAAAATATATGTGAATATATATATATATATATATATATATATATGTGTGTGTGTGTGTGTGAAAAAAATTTCATGTGAAATTTTTTTTCACATATACTTTTTCACATATTTTTTTCACGTTTTTCACGTTATGATTTTTAAATTTTAATTTTTGATTTTTATTTATATATATATTTTGCATTTTTTGACTGTATTTTCCACAGTTCACCACCTTTTATTGCACGTGTACACGTTTGAATAGGTAACCAATCAGTATCCTTACCGGAGATCTATCCAGACATTGCACTATTTTGATCATCTGAGATTGTCTCCTCTATTATTGTATTCATGTTTTGCACTTTATATCTATTACATTGTATACCAATTGTATTATAGTATTTCTATAACATTGAATCTGATTGTATTGAATTTTATCTGAACAGTTTTTGACTTAATATATATGTGAGAGAGACAAATCCTGAGTCACTCCTTTTTTATTATAAAAAAAAAAATCCTATTCCCTTTTTCGGTACTTTGAATCCAAGATCCAGTTAGGGGTTCTTTTATAGTGTGGCCTGTATATATATAAATCTAGGCACAGTTCTCTACAACCACATACACCTATTCCAAGAGTAGCCCTTGGATTCACACCAATAAAGACATTTACACCATATCTTAAGGTAAATCTTACCCATAACAGGCTTGCAAGCATGAATCCTGGTCTCACTGACCGATTAAGAAAAACCACGCTTAGAAAGAACTAAGCGTTCAATCTCCAAGCAGTCAGCTTCAGAGAAACAAAATTTGGATGAGAGAAGGGATCCTGAATCAAAAGGTCCTTCCTCAGAGGCAGTCTCCAAGGTGGAAGAGATTACATCTCCACTCGGTCGTGAAACCAGATCCTGCGAGACCAGGGACCATTAGAATTACCGACGCTCTCTCCTGTTTGATACGAGCAATGACTCGTGGAAGGAGAGCAAACGGAGGAAACAGGTATGCCAGCCTAAAATCCCAAGGAACCGCCAGAGCATCTATCAGAGCTGTGTGTGGATCTCTTAACTTCGAACCGTAGCTTGGCATTTTGCCGAGACGTCATCAAATCCAACTCCTCCGGCACCCCCCATTTGAGGGTTAAGTTGGAGAACACCTCCGGATGGAGTTCCCACTCCCCAGGATGAAAAATATGTCTGCCCAGGAAAACCGCTTCCCAGTTGTCCACTCCTGGAATGAGGATGGCTGATAGACAACAATTGTGAGCTTCCGCCCACTGAACAATCCAAGTCACCTCCTACATGGCTAAGGAACTCCGAGTTCCTCCCTGGTGGTTGATGTAAACCCATGAGGTGATATTGTCCGACTGGAACCAAGCTAAGGACAACTGAGGCCAAGCCATCAGAGCATTGAAAATCGCTCTCAACGCCAAGATGTTAAAGAGGAGAGCAGACACTTTCGAGTCCATAATCCCTGAGCCTTAAACAAGACCCAGACTGTTTCCCAGCCCAGCAGGTTGGTATCCGTGGTCACATCACCCAGGAATGTCTCTAGCAGCATGCGCCCTGAGACAGATACTCCAGAGAAACCCCTACGGGAGAGAGTCTGTTGTCGACTGATCTAGATCTATCCTCTGAGACAGATCTGAATGTTCTCCATTCTATGGAAAATAGCAAAGGGAATGATGTCCATGATAACCATCAGACCAATTCCCTCCATACATTGAGTCACTGAAAAGTGAAGATAAAATCAACTGCAGCTAGATCCAAACTCCCAACCTTCTGGTTGCAAAATGGCTAAGCTATTTACCGGACCACAAGAGCTCACTGTTAGCTGGACAGTAGACTTCAGAGAAAAGAAAAGGAATAAATTATTGATAATCTGACCTATGTTAGAAGTCTTCTCCTAGATAGATAATCTATTAAGGTACCCAAATAAATCACCCTTGTAGATGAGACAAGGGAATACTTCTTCAGATTCATTTCCCATCCATTGAAAAGTAGATTGGACAAGATCTCTTGAAAAAGAGTTTGCTCGAAAAAGGATGACACCTGAATCATATATTGTCCAGAAGAGCACCCTTGCAATTTTCCAAGACCTAAAAGTCTTTCTAGGATGACAAGACTCAGAAACTTGAGAAGATCTAGAATAATGGGAACAATAAATACACATCCTTCAGGTCTATGTTTGTTATGAACAGGCCCTCTTGAACCAAAGGAGAATGGATACAACTCTGAAGGTCAGAATCTGAGAAACTTAAGGTAAATACCTAGATCACATTCCCAAACTGGGACTCATCACTCCCAGAGAGGAAGGCCCTGAACCCAGTTCAAGGAATGCCTCCCATCATATTTGGATTGCAGATACACTAGAAGGAGAAATCTGCCTCTGGGAAGTAATCTTAGATAGGACTCCAAGAAACATGACTGACCCTGCAGAAAGAGGAAAAGGAAAAACTGGCTATAGTCTGCCTCTCTTGACGTGAGGTAGAAAAACCCTTTTTTCACCCGAAAAGTCAGAGGATAATTCTGCCAGACCAAGTCCAAACAAGGTCTCATCCTTGAAGGGAAATGCCAAAAGATTGGATTTGGAGGAAACATAAAATATTGAACCTGCAACTGCAGAACTATAATCCCTAGGCTGTACCACTAAGCCACAGGTAGGCTTCTCAGCTGATCCCAGATTTCAGCCACAACGCCCGACAGGCTAGCACAGCAAGTCTAATAAGACCAGTCATTGCTCTAAATGAGCAATTAAACCTCCAGCTTCTTATCCAAGGATCCGAAAAGGAGCTAAATAACTTCCACAGGGATCAAAGTTCTCTGAGCCATAGTAGAAAAAACTCCCTTCTACTAAAAGCACTGTGCTAATGGAGACAGCGACAGGGAAATCCTTCAAAGAACGAGAGACAGGGAGAAGGCCTAGCTTCCCCTATTCCTGTGAAGATTTCCATAGCACGTTTAGAACACTTCCTCATAGGAAAGAAAATCATAGAACTGATAAATTTCACAAAACTTTCAAGCGTTGACAACAACAGGGAAGTCAATGTAGTCCAAGTAGATAAAACCTCCTTAAACAGTACACGAGGTGTTAAAGCATACATCTGAAGGAGACTACTTCAGCATCAGATGAAGTAATTATAGTGTCCAAATCTGAGATTTCACTCTCAGATTAGAAGAGTGTCATCTGTGTAGCCGCATGTGGAGCAGAAACCTTCTAATCCGAAACTTTAAATGTCCTTTTGCAATTTCCCTATAGGAAAGGGAAAACAAAAAAATAGACCAAGCCGCAGATACCACAGATAATACCTGAGCTGCAGTTCCGTATGCAAACACACTCCTCCTTGAGATTGAGAGGAACTGCAGGGCAATGCATGTGACGCCATAGAGGCTTGGGATGTTTTAGGAGAAAAACTGTGGCACTGCCAAAACAGCATCATCCTGGGAGACATAAGGCTCATAGAAACACATCCTATTCATATAATTCAATAGCTATTGTAGCATAGAAAAATAAATATTTTTATTTTAATTTTCCAAAATGTTCCTAGAGGAGACTAAACTCCATAGGTAACATTATCTAAAGATTAGATACAAAAGTGAGTATATATCTTACAGAACGAAAATTGTTCCTCAAGATCTTAAATTATTACCTAGGAACAGGCTCTTGTTCCTGAACATAAGCCCCACAAAACTATAAAGGGTAAAAGAAAGAAAAATTGTAATTATATAACCGGACCCTCCAAGGACGGAAGACAGAGGGATTATGCCTCTCAAATAATACAGCTCCTTTCTAAGTAACACCCCACAGCAGAAAAAGAATGCCGCTCCTCTCTCAGCCAGAGAACAAGGCGGTGTTCATATGCACATGCAGCATTCCGTTAAATGGCACCTCTCTTCACAAAGAAGGAGGTGGGGCCAAACAACGTAGGAGATGAGGCACGCTAAATCGCGCTTACAGGGAAAACATTAAATATAAGAAACCCCAGAGACATCTACCGACCCCAAAAGGGAAAAAACATATTGCAGTGAAGAAATGAAAAGAAAAAGTTTCCTTTTACAATGATCACAGTACCTCTCCGCTTTTATAAATAGCGAAATTAAAAGGTATATCAATCCCATAGGAATGCTGCCTAAAATGCAAAGTGTGCTCTCCTAAATGGCTCCATACGAACTCTCATATAGAAAGCCTTAAGTTTCATACCATAAGGCCTCTGAAGACAGTGTCACGCTTATTGACCAGGCTGTTTAACCCTGATTGCACACAGGCGCAATACATAAACAGAGACCTTGCTAAGGCTATATTATTGCTAGAGTCTAATAAACCAGAATCTCTGATAGAAAAAACTGAGCCCAATTGAGGATTAACTCCTTCTTGTCCTAAAGGAGATTAGACCCGTGTCCTATCACATGCCGAAGACTCTTTCAACTGTTGCATTTGAGCATGGAATGCTGATGACAAATGCAACCACTTTCAAAAGGTTTGGAAGTTTCTCAGGTCCAGCTTTCATAAATATTGTTGACCATTTAACATCCATGTTGAGATCATCATCCGCTTCAGTACTGTTAAAAATCGTTGCAAAGTGTGGACAAACACAAGCATATTCCTCATAAAGGTCATCTATTGAAAGAGAGTCTAAATTTAGAGCTTCAACTGCTGCCACCAGCAGATAAATAGTTGTTTTCTGAAAAATCAAACCACTGTTCTAAATACTGAACAGCTTTTTCATAAAAGTTTAGGAATTCTATTTTTCTTGCTTGCAGATTAGGTAGTTTTTTTTAAAGATTTCCCAACAAGGTATCCAAAAAAATGGTATGTCTGTCTGTCTTTGGATTAGTTTGCCTTTCACTGTTGTCATGATCTCATAAACCTCAACTGCAATCAAGTCATTACGCTCCAGTTTTAATATGGCTGTCTGAAAAATAGGCAAGCAGTTGTGTAAAAACTGGAGATATAACTCAGGAACTGATGGCGGGTGTCAGGATTCTTCACTAACTGTGTTTACCTTTAATTCTCAGCCTTCAATAGTTTAGCCCTGCCCACAGAAGCTTTAAATTCACCTGTTCTCCTAATGGCCAGTGCTTAGTATTCTGTTGTTTGCTCTGAACAGCTACTGCTCATACTGAGCCTGACTTATTCCTTACGTGGACAACTTCTACCTCTTTATTTTGTTATTGTGGATTACAAATAACCTTGCGTTATCTCCATAACGCTCCTAACAACCTGCCTGTATTTTCTGTTTCTACATTCAATCTGAGGACACATCAGCCTTTGTATTTCGGCACTTGCCGTTTTCACTACTAACCAGCCCCAAGTGAATTCACTACACTCTCAAGCTTCTTGCGGTCTCCAGTAGAACTCTCCTACTTACCACCGGACAGTATTTACCGCCTGCCTCTCAACCGGTCTCCTCGTAGCAGCACTTGCATAATACAACCGGGATTCAGTAGCGGTCTGCGCTGTCATTCATCCAGCGCGTCACTGAGTAACTCCTCCTCAGGCTCCTGCGCTCCAGCTCCCTGTGTGCTTCGTGAAGCAGCTGAAGATTACAGGTAAAGGATTTCACTCTATCTCCTTGCTACTGTAAGTTTGAACTGTATGCTTATATGATAAACAAGGAGTGGGGCTTTTCTCCTATATGATTTAATTCTTGCTCAAGGGTTACTAAAGACTTTCTGTTACTTACTTAACTACCAATATAATACCCCAAGCACCTGATGAACTTTAATACCGCCCTGGCAAATTAACTAAAGTTCTTTATAAGTTCTACCAATCACCTAACCTTGTGATACATAATCGCTGGGTCCAGACTTATACTAATTCTCTCCTCTAACTGTGCTGATATCACTGACTTCCCATAGTGATACCATACAGAGGGGTGAAACATTTCATTCATTTACTTCTACTTCTGCAGTTGTGTTCCATATAGCTACTAACTCAGATCTGCATTACATAATACTAAGCCATCAAAAAAAATAATGGAACCAGCAGAACTCCCGCAAGTTGTTTACAATTTGTCACAGAAAGTGGATCAAATTGCTCACGCTGTTAGAGAACTTCAGATAGAGAATAAGACACTGAAAGATTTAATTAAGGACTCCATAGCAGTCAAGTCTGCTCAAGAGACTTTACCCGAACCACAAATCTCACTCCCAGAGACTTTCAGTGGCAACAGACGTTCATATAAACAATTAAAAAACGCCTGCCATTTGTTGTTCACATTGAGACCTAAAAGCTATTCTACGGAAAAGATAAGAGTTCTCACAATAATTACATTTCTAAGAGGGGAGCCTAGGGTTTGGGCAGACAATTTATGTGACCATGAAGATTCTACACTTGCCACCTTAGTTTCATTCTTCAGTGCTATGGATGAGTTATACTTGGATAAGGACACTCAACTGACCGCTGAAGCTCACATGAGAGATCTCAAACAGGGCAAAAGGCCCGTGGAAGACTACATCGCGGAGTTCAAACTCTATGCATCTGACTCCCTCTGGAGTCCTATAGCACTCCGTAACTAGTTCCGTTTAGGATTGGCGGAGAACCTGAAGGATGAGTTGGCACGGATCGAATTACCATCCACATTAGAAGCCTTGATGAGGATCTCCTCTCAAATTGACAGAAGACAGAGAGAGGCGGTCAGAGAAATACCACAGCGACTCTTACGCTAGGAATACGGTATCTACAATGCCACCCCATACCCACACCTCAAGCATCAGTTCCTATGGAGATTGGGGTAGTCAGAGGACCCTTATCAAACGAAGAGAGGATTAGACGTAAGAATAAGAATCTTTGTATGTATTGTGGAGATCTGTCGCACTCAGTACACCAATGTCCCATCCTCCAGAAGAATAAGAAAAGTAAGTCCACCACTATCTGTTCCTCTCATGATGTTCATAACAAGTTCACTTACTGTAAACTCTCTTTATTCTTGCAGTGGGATCAGAAAAGACTACCAACTGAAGCCATCATTGATTCCGGGGCTTTTGGAAACTTCATAGATTCTGAGCTTGTAAAAATAAATAAAATCCCACTTGTGTTGAAAGAGATACCTCTTGTACTTTGTGTTATTGATGGTTTGGTTCTACAATACGCAACGGTCCCATTACACATCATACCGTCCCTTTGAGAGTTGTTACAGAAAAGGGTCATACAGAATTCATTTCTTTTGATGTTTTACCTTCTCCTCATTTTTCTGTAGTCCTAGGTATTACTTGGTTGCTTCTTGCGGTCTCCAGTAGAACTCTCCTACTTACCACCGGACAGTATTTACCGCCTGCCTCTCAACCGGTCTCCTCGTAGCAGCACTTGCATAATACAACCAGGATTCAGTAGCGGTCTGCGCTGTCAATCATCCAGCGCGTCACTGAGTAACTCCTCCTCAGGCTCCTGCGCTCCAGCTCCCTGTGTGCTGCGGAAAGCAGCTGAAGATTACAGGTAAAGGATTTCACTCTATCTCCTTGCTACTGTGAGTTTGAACTGTATGCTTATATGATAAACAAGGAGTGGGGCTTTTCTCCTATATGATTTAATTCTTGCTCAAGGGTTACTAAAGACTTTCTGTTACTTACTTAACTACCAATATAATACCCCAAGCACCTGATGAACTTTAATACCGCCCTGGCAAATTAACTAAAGTTCTTTATAAGTTCTACCAATCACCTAACCTTGTGATACATAATCGCTGGGTCCAGACTTATATTAATTCTCTCCTCTAACTGTGCTGATATCACTGACTTCCCATAGTGATACCATACAGAGGGGTGAAACATTTCATTCATTTACTTCTACTTCTGCAGTTGTGTTCCATATAGCTACTATCTCAGATCTGCATTACAGCGGGTCCTGTTCTGTTGTCTCACTGTCTTCATCCACAATAAATTGTCATATAACTTTAGGTGTTTCATCCTCACCAATGCTTTGGACGTAAGCTTTTACAGCTGGCCAATTTTTTAAAACTCTGTCAATTGCTGGATAAAAAGACAGCCATCTTGTTGGTACATGGCGAAGTTCTGACCACTCAAGGTCAACAAAGTCAAACATTTCTTTCAGTGTGGCAACTCTCTTGGCTGATATTGAAAAATAATTAAATAATTTTAAAATTAGACTTTCCACGTCAAAATTTAAAACATCTGAAGCCTTTTTAGCTGTATTATGGAGTATGTGAGCTGGGCAGCCAGCTGGCAATATCCGATCATTTACAGCAGGAAGCTTCTGGTACACACCGTTATGCTTACCAAAGTTCAGAATATGCAGACATCATATCCACAGATAGGCCATTTGTTTTAAGCACATTTAAAATTTGTTCTGTAATTGAAGCAGCACTTTCATCACCTTCATAAAAATCCAACAAACTTGTTACCACTCCTTTGGAAGGCTTAAAGTAACGCAGAACTAAGGGGAAAAGTTTAGTGTGTCCATGGTTAGATGCATCTGATGCAACACTAAAATAAGCATAACTGTTTTTCAAATCATTAACTACCGCTTCCACACTGTAAGGAGCCAGCACGTTTTTCACAATGGCTTCAGCTTTGGTTCGACCACATGACATCTTAGTGGCTTTAGCAGAATCCTGAAATATAACAGGAAGAAGTTTCATGGTGCAGTCCAAAGATCTATATGAATGACTGTGGCACACGGAATGGTAAACCATTGATATTTCAGCTGCTATTATTTTTTCTTGCATTGCCATATCCTTAGAGGGAATCATGAATTTGGAAAGCATTCCACTTTGTATTGCAGCCCGATCAGCATTTTTGTGACCTTCACTAGATATGTGAATTTTGATGTGACCTTCACCACCATGACCAATTCCAAACTCCCGCCTACACAGAGTACAATATGCTCTATGATAGTTACTAGCCACTGTTGTAATGCATGTGTATGTTTTCCATGAGTCTCGGAAACGGCACATTCGCTTTATCTTCTTTGATTTTGCTGCTCCAGAAGTCCAAGGCCCTTGTTCATCCCCGCTGCTATCCATATTAGCAACAATCGCACAATTCCGATCGCAGATGTTATATATATATATATATATATATATATATAAATGAACAGCTAAAATTCTTTAAAAAAGGGAGAGTAATGTCAAAATTAATCTTCCGTGAGTAACATAGAGTATGTCATTTCAAATAACTTTACAACCTACTTCTATTATCAAATTTGATTCTTTGTTTCCTTTGTTAAAGACTAAACTGAGATAGGATTATAGGAGTTTAGGAGCATTCACATGTATATAACATTGGTACTCAGACAGACTGACACAGTGGTACTCAGGCAGACTGACACAGTGGCAATCAGGCAGACTGACACTGTTGTACTCATTGATTATGTTTCACTGTTTACTAGGAGCATGCTAATGAGCAGTAACAGGTAAGAAAAATATATATTTTAAAAGAATGATTTACATTTAATTCATGTTTAATACAAACTGTTAACATTTACTATAACTTTAATTTTTACTTTCATGTTCCTTATAATATTTAACCCCTTAAGTGTGCATGACGACACATGGTCGTCATCTGCACATTGTATTTACTGCGGATGATAATCACGTTGTTATGCGCACTTTAGGGGTTCAATATTATAAGGAACAGCAAAGTAAAAATCCAGGCAATGACTTACAGTAGGGCCTAAATATAAGCAACATCTAAAAACGGCAAAATAGCTCAGCACTTGGGGTGGAAATGGCTAAGCAGTCTAAACAAGCTGTCATATTTTTGGTTATTAGGTGCCTATGAGTTTTTGGACTACAGTTGTACACTACAATACCTTATTATTTTCTAGTTACCTAAATATTAACATTTTGTTAAAGCAACATGCCAAACTTGCAATAAGGAAATAAAATAAAATATCTCTCTATGACACTCACACATACTATTTACCTGTATAAATATGCACACTCACTGATAGTCACTTACTAGTAAGTGGCTATCAGTGAGTGTGCATATTTATACAGGTAAATAGTACATATGTGTGAGTGTCTGTACTCATAGAGAGATAGGTGAGTGTGTATATTTAGTATTTACCTGTATAAATATGCACACTCACTGATAGTCACCTATCTCATTGAGTACAGACACTCACACATACTGTATGTACTATTTACCTGTATAAAAATGCACACTCACTGATAGTCACTTACTAGTAAGTGGCTATCAGTGAGTGTGCATATTTATACAGGTAAATAGTACATATGTGTGAGAGATAGGTAAGTGACTATCAGTGTAAAATGAATTGTAAGCAAGTCTTGTCCAAATTAAAGGGATAGGTATAAGGCAATTAGATTTTAATACAGTTATGAACTGATACAAAAATAAATAAATACAAAATTAAGATCTACCCTGTATATATTCATAGTGATATCAGTGGCCCAATGGTTATTAACCCTTTGAAAATATCAGTTACTTATTAAAAATTTGAATTAGAGCACCTATGCCAGGGTTGGCATCAATTTCTGTGCCCAAAACACCATTGGGCCAGGCTAAAAACAATTGCATGTCATGAAGGGGGGTCTACTCTGTATATATCCATAGTGAAATCAGTGGCCCAATTGTTATTAACACTTTGAAAATATCAGTTACTTATTCAAAAATGGTAATTACAGCACCAATGCCAGTGTTGGCATCAATGTCTGGGCCCAAAACACCATTGGGCCAGGCTAAAAACAATTGCATGTCATGGAGGGGGATCTACCCTGTATATATTCATAGTGAAATCAGTGGCCCAATGGTCATTAACCCTTTGAAAATATCAGTTACTTATTCAAAATAGTAATATTGGTATTGGTGCCAACGTATGCCCTTTTTTTCCCAGTTTGTATATCCAATTGTCGTATAAAGGGATTCTACCTCTGTGTAACTACATTATATGAATCATATTATTATTTAAATAAAACCTATATTTTTACTTTAAAGTCAATTTAAAGCAGTCTGACAAAAAAAATTGAATAAGAAACAGAATTTCACGAATAAGAAACAGCTTGAGTAAGAAACCAACTTCCTTGTCTTTCGTATTCTACTCTTTTAGTTATTATGATTGATAAAGTTAGTCACGTGTTATAGGGAGGGGTGGTTTGTTAGATTATCGCAAAAAGTGTCCAACAAGGAAATAACCCTGGTTCTTACATCTCCTAAACCGCTTGTAAAGCTTGTAGCTAGTTGGGCCAGGGTTATGTGACAGTCATCCCTTTACTCTGATATTGCACCGTGCTTTTCAAACCCCCAAATAACTATATTTTAAACATTTTCGGTATGAGAAACCGAGTCTGTGATCTCCGTTTGAAGGGCAGTGTATACATATCTAGGTATGTGTCTGTTCATGTCTTATCCTATGTTGTATTCACAACTGCACAAGGTAGTGCTGCTACTGTGTATAGTGTAGTTCTGCTAAATAAAGCATATTTATACAAAATCAAATTTCAACTGAGCTACTACATCCTGTCTGTTAATGGGTATCTTGTAGTGCTGCTTACTGTGTAGTGTAGCGGTGCTACTGTGTATAGTGTAGTGATGCTTACTGTATAGTGTAGTGGTGCTACTGTGTATAGTGTAGTGCTGCTTACTGTATAGTGTAGTGGTGCTAATGTGTATAGTGTAGTGGTGCTACTGTGTATAGCAGTAGCAAAACTACACTATACACAGTATATATACGCAGTACTACACTATACAGTAAGCAGCACTACACTATACACAGTAGCAACACTACACTATACACAGTAAGCAGCACTACAGTATACAGTATGCAGCAATACACTATGCACAGTAGCAACACTACACTATACAGTAAGCAGCACTACACTATACACAGTAACAGCACTACAGTATACACAGTAAGCAGCACTACAGTATACAGTATGCAGCAATACACTATGCACAGTAGCAACACTACATTATACAGTAAGCAGCACTACACTATAAACAGTAACAGCTCTACAGTATACACAGTAACAGCACTACAGTATACACAGTAACAGCACTACAGTATACACAGTAACAGCACTACAGTATGCAGTATGCAGCAATACACTATGCACAGTAGCAACACTACACTATACAGTAAAGCAGCACTACAATATACACAGTACCAGCACTACAGTATACACAGTAAGCAGCACTAGAGTATACAGTATGCAGCAATACACTATGCACAGTAGCAACACTACACTATACAGTAAGCAGCACTACACTATACACAGTAACAGCTCTACTGTATACATAGTAAGCAGCACTACAGTATACACAGTAAGCAGCACTACAGTATACAGTATGCAGCCATACACTATGCACAGTAGCAACACTACACTATACAGTAAGCAGCACTACACTATACACAGTAGCAGCACTACACTACACACAGTAACAGCACTACAGTATACACAGTAAGCAGCACTACAGTATACAGCACTATACTATGCACAGTAGCAACACTACACTATACACAGTAACAGCACAACACTTATACACAGTAGCAGAACTACACTATAGACAGTAAGCAGCAATACAGTATACAGTAAGCAGCACTCACTACAATATAGAGTAAGCAGCACTACACTATACACTGTAGCACCACTACACTATACAGTAAGCACCACTACACTATACTGTGTATAGTGTAGTGGTGCTTACTGTATAGTGTAGTGGTGCTACTGTGTATAGTGTAGTGGTGCTTACTGTTGAAGTAGCAACTTCTTAGTACCCAGCAGTCCCTTCAGCACTTTCCATTTTACAAACAATGACAACATTTCCTCCTAAGGTAAATCAAACGGTTCTCGGTTGGAGAGAACCGTTTGATTTACCTTCAGTTAGGAGGAAATGTTGTCATTGGAGCGAGTGCAAAGCTGTAAATTTTGCCTGCATGACCGCTGATCATGGCGTTACTTAACTTACCTAATGCTTAGCTCCAGTCCAACGGAATTGTCACAGGCACAGTCAGCAACAGCAGTCACTCTCTTCACCGGTCTCGACTCCACTAACGTCCTCCACGGGCCAGGTCACGGTCAGTAGTAGTCCATACCGCTGGCTGTATCGCATTATATAGAGCTAGAAAGAGTGTAGAGGCTAGAGCTAGACTAGACAGCAACCCAGAAGGGGGCGGGTGGGCCCGCCGGCCAGGGAAATCTTGCATATATTAAAATAAATTCATATCCGGCGCCTCTGGTCTGCAGTCTGGCCCCCTTCCCCCTGATGTTGTCTGGAGTCTAGGAGGAGTCTCAACACTCTCACCTCACTATCTATCTATCTATCTATCTATCTATCTATCTATCTGCGCTGCGGGAAGCCACTTGTTACCCACCCTGGAGACTAACTAAGTCTAAGACCAGTGAAAGTGAGTCAATCCGCTGGCTGTCAGTGCGGCTGTCAGTGTGCTGTCAGTTTCAGCAGTCAGTCAGTCCGGGACAATGAATGGAGGCACCCGGGACCTGGGACAGACCTTTAAAATGCGGGACTGTCCCGGGCAACACGGGACACGTGGTCACCTTACAACACACACACTACACAGCATTCACATACATGCAGACACACACACAACACACACACAACACACACACTACACAGCATTCACACACATGCAGACACACACACACACTACACAGCATTCACATAAATGCAGGCGCACACACACTACACAGCATTCACATAAATGAAGGCACACACTACACAGCATTCAAATAAATGCAGGCACACAAACACACACACAAACACACTACACAGCCTTCACATACATGCAGGCACACAACAAACACACACACTACACTGCATTCACATACATGCAGGCACACAAAACACACACACTACACAACATTCACATACATGCAGGCACACAAAACACACACACTACACAGCATTTACATACATGCAGGCACACAAAATACACACTACACAGCATTCACATACATGCAGGCACACAAAATACACTACACAGCATTTACATACATTCAGGCACACAACACACACACACACTACACAGCCTTCACATACATGCAGGCACACAACACACACACACACTACACAGCCTTCACATACATGCAGGCACACAACAAACACACACACTACACAGCATTCACATACATTCAGGCACATAACACACACACTACACAGCATTCCCATGCATGCAGGCACACAACACACACACACTGCACAACATTCACCCACACCATCCAAAGCATACACACACGTGTACACAGTTACAATAGAGACTACAGGCTGATTACTGCTTGACTACAGCCAATAAAAATGACACATATATTCAAGGAAATAATTATATCTATGTATGGTTTAAAATATTACTATAAAGGCAAACAGTTGCAAAACAGAAGGTCATTTACCATCAGAACTATTGAGACAAATACAGCAGTTACTTTGTCCCTTTCTCAGGCTCTCTATATAAAACATTTTAATACTCCTGTCTCTGTCACTTTGATCCCTATGACATTTTCTGTCACTCTCCATATTTCTGGACTCACTGGCCTAGATTTAGAGTTTGGCGGTAGCCGTCAAAACCAGCGTTAGAGGCTCCTAACGCTGTTTTTTACCGCCCGCTGGTATTTGGAGTCAGTCAGGAAAGGGTCTAACGCTCACTTTGCAGCCGCGACTTTTCCATACCGCAGATCCCCCTACGCCATTTGCGTATCCTATCTTTTCAATGGGATCTTCCTAACGCCGGTATTTAGAGTCGTGGCTTAAGTGAGCGTTAGAAATCTAACGACAAAACTCCAGCCGCAGAAAAAAGTCAGTAGTTAAGAGCTTTCTGGGCTAACGGCGGTTTATAAAGCTCTTAACTACTGTGCTTTAAAGTACACTAACACCCATAAACTACCTATGTACCCTAAACCGAGGTCCCCCCACATCGCCGCCACTCTATTAAAAAATTTTAACCCCTAATCTGCCGCTCTGTACACCGCCGCCACCTACGTTATCCCTATGTACCCCTAATCTGCTGCCCCTAATACCGCCGACCCCTACATAATATTTATTAACCCCTAATCTGCCGCCCCCGCTATCGCTGACACCTGCATATTTTTTTAACCCCTAATCTGCCGCTCCGTACACCGCCGCAACCTACATTATACCTATGTACCCCTAATCTGCTGCCCCTAACACAGCCGACCCCTATATTATATTTATTAACCCCTAATCTGCCGCCCCCAACGTCGCCTCCACCTACCTACAATTATAAACCCCTAATCTGCCGACCGGACCACACCGCTACTATAATAAATGTATTAACCCCTAAAGCTAAGTCTAACCCAAACACTAACACCCCCCTAAGTTAAATATAATTTAAATCTAAGGAAATATATTAACTCTTATTAAATAAATTATTTCTATTTAAAGCTAAATACTTACCTGTAAAATAAACCCTAATATAGCTACAATATAAATTATAATTATATTGTAGCTATTTTAGGATTAATATTTATTTTACAGGCAACTTTGTAATTATTTTAACCAAGTACAATAGCTATTAAATAGTTAAGAACTATTTAATAGCTAAAATAGTTAAAATAATTACAAAATTACCTGTAAAATAAATCCTAACCTAAGTTACAATTAAACCTAACACTACACTATCAATAAATTAATTAAATACAATACCTACAAATAACTACAATTAAATAAACTAACTAAAGTACAAAAAATAAAAAAGAACTAAGTTACGAAAAATAAAAAAATATTTACAAACATTAGAAAAATATTACAACAATTTTAAACTAATTACACCTACTCTAAGCCCCCTAATAAAATAACAAAGACCCCCAAAATAAAAAAATGCCCTACCCTATTTTAAATTAAAAAAGTTCAAAGCTCTTTTACCTTACCAGCCCTGAAAAGGGCCATTTGCGGGGCATGCCCCAAATAATTCAGCTCTTTTGCCTGTAAAAAAAAAACATACAATACCCCCCCCCCAACATTACAACCCACCACCCACATACCCCTAATCTAACCCAAACCCACCTTAAATAAACCTAACACTAAGCCCCTGAAGATCTTCCTACCTTATCTTCACCATGCCAGGTTCACCGATCCGTCCTCTGAAGTCTTGATCCAAGCCTCCGAAGTCTTCATCCAAGCCCAAGCTGGGGCTGGCGATCCATAATCCGGCTGAAGTCTTCTATCAAGCAGCGGCTGAAGAGGTCCAGAAGAGGCTCCAAAGTCTTCATCCTATCCGGGAAGAAGAGGAGATCCGGACCGGCAACCATCTTTATCCAAGCGGCATCTTCTATCTTCATCCGATGACGAACGGCTCCATCTTGAAGACCTCCAGCGCGGATCCATCCTCTTCTTCCGACGTCCAACTCAAGAATGAAGGTTCCTTTAAAGGACGTCATCCAAGATGGTGTCCCTCGAATTCCGATTGGCTGATAGGATTCTATCAGCCAATCGGAATTAAGGTAGGAAAATTCTGATTGGCTGATGGAATCAGCCAATCAGATTCAAGTTCAATCCGATTGGCTGATTGGATCAGCCAATCAGATTGAGCTCGCATTCTATTGGCTGTTCCGATCAGCCAATAGAATGCGAGCTCAATCTGATTATGGATCGCCAGCCCCAGCTTGGGCTTGGATGAAGACTTCGGAGACTTGGATCAAGACTTCAGAGGACGGATCGGTGAACCTGGCATGGTGAAGATAAGGTAGGAAGATCTTCAGGGGCTTAGTGTTAGGTTTATTTAAGGGGGGTTTGGGTTAGATTAGGGGTATGTGGGTGGTGGGTTGTAATGTTGGGGGGGGGTATTGTATGGGTTTATTTGGGGCATGCCCCGCAAAAGGCCCTTTTCAGGGCTGGTAAGGTAAAAGAGCTTTGAACTTTTTTAATTTAGAATAGGGTTGGGCATTTTTTTATTTTGGGGGGTCTTTGTTATTTTATTAGGGGGCTTAGAGTAGGTGTAATTAGTTTAAAATTGTTGTAATATTTTTCTAATGTTTGTAAATATTTTTTTATTTTTTGTAACTTAGTTCTTTTTTATTTTTTGTACTTTAGTTAGTTTATTTAATTGTAGTTATTTGTAGGTATTGTATTTAATTAATTTATTGATAGCGTAGTGTTAGGTTTAATTGTAACTTAGGTTAGGATTTATTTTACAGGTAATTTTGTAATTATTTTAACTAGGTAGCTATTAAATAGTTATTAACTATTTAATAGCTATTGTACCTGGTTAAAATAATTACAAAGTTGCCTGTAAAAACAGAATTTATGCTTACCTGATAAATTACTTTCTCCAACGGTGTGTCCGGTCCATGGCGTCATCCTTACTTGTGGGAATATCTCTTCCCCAACAGGAAATGGCAAAGAGTCCCAGCAAAGCTGGCCATATAGTCCCTCCTAGGCTCCGCCCACCCCAGTCATTCGACCGACGGACAGGAGGAAAAATATAGGAGAAACCATATGGTACCGTGGTGACTGTAGTTAGAGAAAATAATTCATCAGACCTGATTAAAAAACCAGGGCGGGCCGTGGACCGGACACACCGTTGGAGAAAGTAATTTATCAGGTAAGCATAAATTCTGTTTTCTCCAACATTGGTGTGTCCGGTCCACGGCGTCATCCTTACTTGTGGGAACCAATACCAAAGCTTTAGGACACGGATGAAGGGAGGGAGCAAATCAGGTTACCTAAACGGAAGGCACCACGGCTTGCAAAACCTTTCTCCCAAAAATAGCCTCCGAAGAAGCAAAAGTATCAAATTTGTAAAATTTGGCAAAAGTGTGCAGTGAAGACCAAGTCGCTGCCTTACATATCTGATCAACAGAAGCCTCGTTCTTGAAGGCCCATGTGGAAGCCACAGCCCTAGTGGAGTGAGCTGTGATTCTTTCAGGAGGCTGCCGTCCGGCAATCTCGTAAGCCAATCGGATGATGCTTTTAAGCCAAAAGGAAAGAGAGGTAGAAGTCGCTTTTTGACCTCTCCTTTTACCAGAATAGACGACAAACAGAGAAGATGTTTGTCTGAAATCTTTTGTAGCTTCTAAATAGAATTTTAGAGCACGGACTACGTCCAAATTGTGTAACAAACGTTCCTTCTTTGAAACTGGATTCGGACACAAAGAAGGTACAACTATCTCCTGGTTAATATTTTTGTTAGAAACAACCTTTGGAAGAAAACCAGGCTTAGTACGCAAAACCACCTTATCTGCATGGAACACCAGATAGGGCGGAGAACACTGCAGAGCAGATAACTCTGAAACTCTTCTAGCAGAAGAAATAGCAACCAAAAACAAAACTTTCCAAGATAACAACTTAATATCTATGGAATGTAGAGGTTCAAACGGAACCCCTTGAAGAACTGAAAGAACTAGATTTAAACTCCAGGGAGGAGTCAAAGGTCTGTAAACAGGCTTGATCCTAACCAGAGCCTGAACAAATGCTTGAACATCTGGCATAGCTGCCAGTCGTTTGTGTAGTAAGACAGATAAAGCAGAAATCTGTCCCTTTAGAGAACTCGCAGATAATCCTTTATCCAAACCTTCTTGCAGAAAGGAAAGAATCTTAGGAATGTTTACCTTATTCCAAGGGAATCCCTTGGATTTACACCAGCAGATATATCTTTTCCACATTTTATGGTAAATCTTTCTAGTTACCAGTTTTCTGGCCTGAACAAGAGTATCTATCACAGAATCTGAAAACCCACGCTTTGATAGAATCAAGCGTTCAATCTCCAAGCCGTCAGCTGGAGGGAGACCAGATTTGGATGTTCGAATGGACCCTGAACAAGAAGGTCCTGTCTCAAAGGTAGCTTCCATGGTGGAACCGATGACATATTCACCAGGTCTGCATACCAAGTCCTGCGTGGCCATGCAGGAGCTATCAAGGTCACCTAGACCCTCTCCTGTTTGATCCTGGCTACCAGCCTGGGAATGAGAGGAAACGGTGGGAACACATAAGCTAGGTTGAAGGTCCAAGGCGCTACTAGTGCATCCACTAGAATCGCCTTGGGATCCCTGGATCTGGACCCGTAGCAAGGAACCTTGAAGTTCTGACGAGACGCCATCAGATCCATGTCTGGAATGCCTCATAATTGAGTCAACTGGGCAAAAATCTCCGGGTGGAGTTCCCACTCCCCCGGATGGAATGTCTGACGACTCAGATAATCCGCTTCCCAGTTTTCCACACCTGGGATGTGGATCGCAGATAGATGGCAGGAGTGATTCTCCGCCCATTGTATTATTTTGGTTACTTCTTTCATCGCCAGGGAACTCCTTGTTCCCCCCTGATGATTGATATACGCAACAGTCGTCATGTTGTCTGATTGGAATCTTATGAATCTGGCCTTTGCAAGCTGAGGCCAAGCCCTGAGTGCATTGAATATCGCTCTTAGTTCCAGAATGTTTATCGGGAGAAGAGACTCTTCCCGAGACCATAGTCCCTGAGCTTTCAGGGATTCCCAGACCGCACCCCAGCCCACTAGACTGGCGTCGGTCGTGACAATGACCCACTCTGGTCTGCGGAAGCTCATTCCCTGGGATAGGTGGTCCAGGGATATCCACCAACGGAGTGAATCTCTGGTCTTCTGATCTACTTGAATCACTGGAGACAAGTCTGTATAGTCCCCATTCCACTGTTTCAGCATGCACAGTTGTAATGGTCTTAGATGAATTCGCGCAAAAGGAACTATGTCCATTGCTGCAACCATCAACCCTACTACTTCCATGCACTGAGCTATGGAAGGACGTGGAACAGAATGAAGAACTTGACAAGCGCTTAGAAGTTTTGACTTTCTGACATCTGTCAGAAAGATCCTCATTTCTAAGGAATCTATTATTGTTCCCAGGAAGGGAACTCTTGTTGACGGAGACAGAGAACTTTTTTCTATGTTCACCTTCCATCCGTGAGATCTGAGAAAGGCCAGAACGATGTCTGTATGAGCCTTTGCTTTGAAAGGGACGACGCTTGTATTAGAATTTCGTCCAAGTATGGTACTACTGCAATGCCCCTCGGTCTTAGAACCGCTAGAAGGGACCCAAGTACCTTTGTGAAAATCCTTAGAGCAGTGGCTAATCCGAATGGGAGGGCCACAAACTGGTAATGTTTGTCCAGAAAGGTGAACCTTAGGAACTGATGATGTTCTTTGTGGATAGGAATATGTAGGTACGCATCCTTTAGATCCACGGTAGTCATAAATTGACCTTCCTGGATAGTGGGTAGAATCGTTCGAATGGTTTCCATTTTGAACGATGGTACCCTGAGAAATTCGTTTAGGATCTTTAAATCCAGAATTGGTCTGAAGGTTCCCTCTTTTTTGGGAACTACGAACAGATTTGAGTAAAATCCCATTCCTTGTTCCGTCATTGGAACTGGGTGTATCACTCCCATCTTTAGCATTACACAATGTAAGAACGCCTGTCTCTTTATTTGGTTTGAGGATAAGTGAGACATGTGGAACCTTCCCCTTGGGGGTAGTTCCTTGAATTCCAGAAGATAACCCTGAGAAACTATTTCTAGCGTCCAGGGATCCTGAACATCTCTTGCCCAAGCCTGAGCAAAGAGAGTCTGCCCCCCACTAGATCCGGTCCCGGATCGGGGGCTACTCCTTCATGCTGTTTTGTTAGCGGTAGCAGGCTTCTTGGTCTGCTTACCCTTGTTCCAGCCTTGCATCGGTTTCCAGGCTGATTTGGACTGTGAGGCATTACCCTCTTGCTTAGAGGATGCAGAATTAGAGGCCGGTCCGTTCCTGAAATTACGAAAGGAACGAAAATTAGACTTATTCTTGGATTTGAAAGGCCTATCTTGTGGGAGGGCGTGGCCCTTTCCCCCAGTGATGTCTGAGATAATCTCTTTCAATTCTGGTCCAAAGAGGGTTTTACCCTTGAAGGGGACGTTAAGCAATTTTGTCTTGGATGATACATCCGCTGACCAAGACTTTAGCCAAAGCGCTCTGCGCGCCACAATTGCAAACCCTGAATTTTTCGCCGCTAATCTAGCTAATTGCAAAGCGGCATCTAAAATAAAAGAGTTAGCCAACTTAAGTGCGTGAACTCTGTCCATAACCTCCTCATATGGAGTCTCTCTACTGAGCGACTTTTCTAGTTCCTCGAACCAGAACCACGCTGATGTAGTGACAGGAACAATGCACGAAATGGGTTGTAGAAGGTAACCTTGCTGTACAAAAATCTTTTTAAGCAAACCTTCCAATTTTTTATCCATAGGATCTTTGAAAGCACAACTATCTTCGATAGGAATAGTAGTGCGCTTGTTTAGAGTAGAAACTGCCCCCTCGACCTTAGGGACTGTCTGCCATAAGTCCTTTCTGGGGTCGACCATAGGAAATAATTTCTTAAATATAGGAGGGGGAACAAAAGGTATGCTGGGCTTCTCCCACTCCTTATTCACTATGTCCGCCACCCGCTTGGGTATAGGAAAAGCGTCGGGGTGCACCGGAACCTCTAGGAACTTGTCCATCTTGCATAATTTTTCTGGAATGACCAAGTTGTCACAATCATCCAGAGTAGATAACACCTCCTTAAGCAGTGCGCGGAGATGTTCTAATTTAAATTTAAATGTCACAACATCAGGTTCAGCCTGAATCTGAAATTTCCCCATCTGACAAAACCTCCCTCATGGCCCCTTCAGATTGGTGTGAAGGTATGACAGAACAATTATCATCAGCGCCCTCCTGCTCTTCAGTGTTTAAAACAGAGCAATTGCGCTTTCTCTGATATGCAAGCATTTTGGATAAAATATTTGCTATGGAGTTATCCATTACAGCCGTCAATTGTTGCATGGTAATAAGCATTGGCGCGCAAGAAGTACTAGGGGCCTCCTGCGTGGGCAAAACTGGCGTAGACACAGAAGGAGATGATGTAGAACCATGTCTACTCCCTTCATCAGAGGAATCATCTTGGGCAATTTCATTATCTGTGGCAGTACTGTCCTTACTTTGTTTGGACGCTATGGCACAATTATCACACAATTTTGAAGGGGGAGACACATTGGCTTTCATATATATATAGAACATAGCTTATCTGAAGGCACAGACATGTTAAACAGGCTTAAACTTGTCAATAAAGCACAAAAACCGTTTTAAAACAAAACCGTTACTGTCTCTTTAAATTTTAAACAGAGCACACTTTATTACTGAATATGTGAAAATATATGAAGGAATTGTTCAAAATTTACCAAAATTTCACCACAGTGTCTTAAAGCATTAAAAGTATTGCACACCAATTTTCAGAGCTTTAACCCTTAAAATAACGAAACCGGAGCCGGCTACAGATTTAACCCCTATACAGTCCCAGCTATAGCCTTTGCTGTGACTTTACCAAGCCCAGAGGGGAATACGATACCAAATGACGCCTTCTAGGAACTTTTCCAACTACTTTCAGGTCCTCACACATGCATCTGCATGTCTTGCACTCAAAAACAACTGCGCAGTAATGGCGCGAAAATGAGGCTCAGCCTACAACTGGGAAGGCCCTTCCTGACTGGAAAAGGTGTCTAACATAGTGCCTGACGTTAAAAAACGTTCCCCAAGTTTATAAGTGTGAATTATCAGCATAAACATGTATAAAATGTCCAAATAAAGCAATCGATTTAGCCCATAAAAGTGTCTACCAGTTTTATAGCCCATATTAAGCCCTTTATTCTGTTTGAGACTAAGAAAATGGCTTACCGGTCCCCATGAGGGGAAATGACAGCCTTCCAGCATTACACAGTCTTGTTAGAAATATGGCTAGTCATACCTTAAGCAGAAAAGTCTGCTAACTGTTTCCCCCAACTGAAGTTACTTCATCTCAACAGTCCTATGTGGAAACAGCAATCGATTTTAGTTACTGTCTGCTAAAATCATCTTCCTCTCACAAACAGAAATCTTCATCTTTTTCTGTTTCAGAGTAAATAGTACATACCAGCACTATTTTAAAATAACAAACTCTTGATAGTAGAATAAAAAAACTACAACTAAACACCACATACTCTTAACTATCTCCGTGGAGATGTTGCCTGTGCAACGGCAAAGAGAATGACTGGGGTGGGCGGAGCCTAGGAGGGACTATATGGCCAGCTTTGCTGGGACTCTTTGCCATTTCCTGTTGGGGAAGAGATATTCCCACAAGTAAGGATGACGCCGTGGACCGGACACACCAATGTTGGAGAAATAAATATTAATCCTAAAATAGCTACAATATAATTATAATTTATATTGTAGCTATATTAGGATTTATTTTACAGGTAAGTATTTAGTTTTAAATAGGAATAATTTATTTAATAAGAGTTAATTTATTTCGTTAGATTTAAATTATATTTAACTTAGGGGGGTGTTAGGGTTAGGGTTAGACTTAGCTTTAGGGGTTAATCCATTTATTATAGTAGCGGCGAGATCCGGTCTGCAGATTAGGGGTTAATTATTGTAGGTAGCTGGCGGCGACGTTGTGGGGGGCAGATTAGGGGTTAATAAATATAATATAGGGGTAGGCGGTGTTAGGGGCAGCAGATTAGGGGTACATAGGGATAATGTAGGTTGCGGCGGTGTACGGAGCGGCAGATTAGGGGTTAATAATAAAATGCAGGGGTCAGCGATAGCGGCAGAATAGGGGTTAATAAGTGTAAGGTTAGGGGTGTTTAGACTCGGGGTACATGTTAGGGTGTTAGGTGCAGACTTAGGAAGAGTTTCCCCATAGGAAACAATGGGGCTGCGTTAGGAGCTGAACGCTGCTTTTTTGCAGGTGTTAGGTTTTTTTTCAGCTCAAACTGTCCCATTGCTTCCTATGGGGGAATCGTGCACAAGCACGTTTTTCAAGCTGGCCGCGTCCGTAAGCACCGCTGGTATCGAGAGTTGCAGTTGCGGTAAATATGCTCTACGCTCCTTTTTTGGAGCCTAACGCAGCCCTTCTGTGAACTCTAAATACCAGCGGTATTTAAAAGGTGCAGGGAAAAAAAAGCATGCGTAGCTAACGCACCCCTTTGGCCGCAGAACTCTAAATCTAGGCGACTGACTCTGTAACTTGGCTGTTTCTCCCTGTGTGTTGTCCTTAGCATTCTCTCTCTTTCTCCTCACCTTTGATCTGGAATTATAAGATCTGCCTGAGTCCAGCCCTTCAAACTCCCTCCCTTGCTCCTTCTTAACACTGATTACTCTGTTTCTGAGTTATCTTGCTGTCTGGAATCAAATGTCACCCTCCGTTGCAGCTGCACTTGAATAAGTAGGAGGAATGTGTGTATGGGATTTATGTTGGTGATAACATCTTGCTAGTGTTTGCCCAGTAAAGTTATCCCACGGAGGCTAGCAGAGTCAGACAGCAGTAACAGCAGTAGCACCATGCGAGGATCCTCATGCCGATCAACCACACCTCTCATCTGTCTGTAGGGCATGTTGGAATATGTAGTCTAGTAGCCAGCAAAGTAGATACCAGAGGATTTTTTTCTACAACCCCTGCCTATAAATTAGCTTGTATTTAATGTTCCTAGTGTCACACATAAAACAAATTAATCTATAGGCAGTGCAGTGGTTGGGATGAGTAGGAAAAATCCTGGCCCCCTAAAAACGGCCCTGCTCTGGCTGTGCACAGTAAATTTACACACATGCAAAATAACATAATTTATGCTTACCTGATAAATTCCTTTCTTCTGTTGTGTGATCAGTCCACGGGTCATCATTACTTCTGGGATATAACTCCTCCCCAACAGGAAATGCAAGAGGATTCACCCAGCAGAGCTGCATATAGCTCCTCCCCTCTACGTCACTCCCAGTCATTCGACCAAGGACCAACGAGAAAGGAGAAACCAAGGGTGAAGTGGTGACTGTAGTATAATTTAAAAAATATTTACCTGCCTTAAAAAACAGGGCGGGCCGTGGACTGATCACACAACAGAAGAAAGGAATTTATCAGGTAAGCATAAATTATGTTTTCTTCTGTTATGTGTGATCAGTCCACGGGTCATCATTACTTCTGGGATACCAATACCAAAGCAAAAGTACACGGATGACGGGAGGGCTAGGCAGGCTCATTATACAGAAGGAACCACTGCCTGAAGAACCTTTCTCCCAAAAATAGCCTCCGAAGAAGCAAAAGTGTCAAATTTGTAAAATTTTGAAAAAGTATGGAGCGAAGACCAAGTTGCAGCCTTGCAAATCTGTTCAACAGAGGCCTCATTCTTAAAGGCCCAAGTGGAAGCCACAGCTCTAGTAGAATGAGCTGTAATTCTTTCAGGAGGCTGCTGTCCAGCAGTCTCATAGGCTAAACGAATTATGCTACGAAGCCAGAAGGAAAGAGAGGTAGCCGAAGCCTTTTGACCTCTCCTCTGACCAGAGTACACGACAAACAGGGAAGACGTTTGTCGAAATTCCTTAGTTGCCTGCAAATAGAACTTGAGGGCACGAACTACATCCAGATTGTGCAGAAGACGTTCCTTCTTTGAAGAAGGATTCGGGCACAAAGAAGGAACAACGATCTCCTGATTGATGTTCCTGTTAGTGACTACCTTAGGTAAGAACCCAGGTTTTGTACGCAGAACTACCTTATCTGAATGAAAAATCAAATAAGGAGAATCACAATGTAGGGCTGATAACTCAGAGACTCTCCGAGCCGAAGAAATAGCCGTTAAAAATAGAACTTTCCAAGATAACAACTTTATATCAATGGAATGAAGGGGTTCAAACGGAACTCCTTGTAAAACGTTAAGAACCAGGTTTAAACTCCATGGCGGAGCAACAGTTTTAAACACAGGCTTGATCCTAGCTAAAGCTTGACAAAAAGCCTGGACGTCTGGAATTTCTGACAGACGCTTGTGCAACAAAATGGACAGAGCTGAGATCTGTCCCTTTAATGAACTAGCCGATAAACCCTTTTCTAAACCTTCTTGTAGAAAGGACAATATCCTAGGAATCCTAACCTTACTCCAAGAGTAACCTTTGGATTCGCACCAGGATAGGTATTTACGCCATATCTTATGGTAAATCCTTCTGGTAACAGGCTTCCTAGCCTGTATCAGGGTATCAATAACCGACTCAGAAAAACCACGTTTTGATAAAATCAAACGTTCAATTTCCAAGCAGTCAGCTTCAGAGAAGTTAGATTTTGATGTTTGAATGGACCCTGACCCATTAGCAAAGCAAAATTAATTAAATTACAGAGTAACGTTTTTTATCACAGTCAATATATAATTCTCACAGCTCTGCTGAGAGAATCTACCTCCCTCAAAAGAAGTTTTGAAGACCCCTGAGTTCTGTAGAGATGAACCGGATCATGCAGGAAATACAATGAGCAACTGACTGGAAATTTTGATGCGTAGCAAAGAGCGCCAAAAACGGCCCCTCCCCCTCACACACAGCAGTGAGGGAGAAACGAAACTGTCATAATTAGAATAAGCAACTGCCAAGTGGAAAAATAGCCCAAACATTTATTCACTCAGTACCTCACTAAATGTAAACGATTCTACATTCCAGCAAAAACGTTTAACATAATCAATACATATAAAAAAATTCTTATGTACTTTTTACAGAGTAATTCCAGTGAAGTACCATTCCCAGAATACTGAAGTGCAAAGTATACATACATGACATTATATTGGTATGGCAGGATTTTCTCATCAATTCCATTGTCAGAAAATAAAAACTGCCACATACCTCTATGCAGATTCATCTGCCCGCTGTCCCCTGATCTGAAGTTTTTACCTCTCCTCAGATGGCCGAGAACAGCAATATGATCTTAACTACTCCGGCTAAAATCATAGTAAAACTCTGGTAGATTCTTCTTCAAACTCTGCCAGAGAGGCAATAACACACTCCGGTGTCATTGTAAAATAACAAACTTTTGATTGAAGTCATAAAAACTAAGAATAATCACCATAGTCCTCTTACACATCCTATCTAGTCGTTGGGTGCAAGAGAATGACTGGGAGTGACGTAGAGGGGAGGAGCTATATGCAGCTCTGCTGGGTGAATCCTCTTGCATTTCCTGTTGGGGAGGAGTTATATCCCAGAAGTAATGATGACCCGTGGACTGATCACACATAACAGAAGAAATATATATTTTTTTATTAAAACAAAAAAAACTTTATGCTAGTAAATAAAATTAAAAAAACTTGTGCATTTTAAAAAAAAAAAACTACAACAAACATATATAAAATAATTTGTACCCTATTTTGATGCTGTTGAACAGTTCCTGGATAGTTGCTTGCAGCTTGTGCTTCACTGCTTCTGCTCCCGCTCATATAGAAAGTAACTAAATGTAATGCTGGGGGCGGCCCCACACTGAGCCTGCTCACATGAACAGGGTGGGTGCAGATTAAGAAACCGGGCCAGTCTTAGAGGGAACTCTGCTGGTGTGGACTGTGGGGCATGGTTAGGCCCCCTGTAATCAAGGGGCCCCTGACTCCAGTCACCCCTTTCACCCCCACAGTTGATATGAGTCCTGGATGGGGTCAAGGGACCCGGATGGTGGGCAAGCTAAGGTATCCGTTCAGTGGGCGGGGCTAAGAGATCCGGTCGGTGGGCAAGGCTAAGGGACACTGCGGCCCACCGGGCAAATGCCCAGCGTGCCCTATGGCCAGTCCGGGCCTGTGCCATATAGTGCCTGCTCTCTGCCATAAAATCTTCCCCATAAAGGATTTTGTGTCCCAAAGTAACTGCAGGTTTAAGTCTTAACCCCTTTAGTGCCAGTCTCCTAGCCCCAGAAGACAAAAGGCACTTACTTGCTCATCCAGCTGTCCGGCAGGAGGACAGCTCCCCAGCATGAAAGGAAGCCACTCCTTACAGAGACCTGTGACAAAACAGAAAGAACAGAGTAAACCTACTCTATACTAGGGCAGAAACATGTTAGGAAAAGGCAGCGAAGCCCACTTCACAAGCTCCTAACTGCTTAAAAGCCACCACTGCCCTACTGGAGTACGGCTAGACCAAATCTTGATAGGAAAGATCAGAGCAAACCTACTCTGGCTTTCAAAATAATAAAATCTTGATTGAAGTGAAATAAATCCAATCTTTTTCAGACACCAAATCTTCACCTCCTCCTTGCACCGAAGGCAAAGAGAATGACTGGGGATTGTGGGAAGGGAAGTGACATTTCACAGCTTTGCTGTGGTGCTCTTTGCCTCCTCCTGCTGGCCAGGAGTGATATTCCCAACAGTAATTGATTATTCTGTGGACACACCCTATCTTAGGAAATATATATATATATATATATATATATATATATATATATATATATATATATATATATATATATATATATAGGAATATCTGTTTAAAAATATTCAGAACATATTCCCCTGTGAAGAACATTGGAATGTGAAATATTTAAATTAAATACACAGTTAAACACTTTATTAAATATGAATATTGCATAAATATTATTTTACATTTTACATATTTTCAGCTACTTGACTGCAAAGTTCTCCAAGGCACTTATATATGTCTAGTATGTATACATATGTATTTATGTGTTTATATGTGTATATATGTCTACAACTACATATATACACATAAATACATATGTACACACATATATACTGTATATATTTAGACATGTATATGTATGTATGTATCTCTATGTAAAAGCCCTTTGCAGCTTTTTTTTTTCTAACACCTGAGACCTCCTATCTTTGATTTTTTAATCATTTTTATTAAACATTGTTATGTATTTTTTATGTGTTTTGTACAACTTATTTGACTTGCGTAATAGTTAACCAGAGCTCTGAAGTCGCGATATCCCAATGAGCGTTAAATTCAATTGCGCTCAAGCGTACTAGTTTACTTTCAATTTGTAATTTGCACGCTACTTCCAGCAATGCAAAACAGTTAATGTACCATTTGTAATCTTACCCTGTATGTCCAATAATGGACAGATGTAAAACCTGTTCTCTGATCTATGCAATCTCTATGTAGATTGTTTCAGAGCCAAGTAAAAATTCTAATTTATTTTGTGTGCTAGCGGAACTTCCAGCATCCAGTAAGAAAGCACAACATTTTCAAAAGTATTTGTTTCTTTAATCATATGACTACCATAGAGAACTTTAACTTTGTGTAAAGCATTGTATTGCAGCCTTTTCTGGCATTGTAGAATCCATAAAAAAACACTTTATTTTTAAACAGTATAGGCCAGATTACGAGTAGAGCGCTAACAGTTACACACAAACGATATCGGGTTCATTGCAGCTGTTTGTGCGCATCGGGTGTAGCGTTCGTACTACTAGTTGAAAATAAATGCAATCGCTTAAGCGCAATTGAAGTTAAAGCGTGTCTGGATAGCACATCCCAGAGCTCTGGTTAACTGTTTTGCAAAACAAAAAAGTGTCACAAAATACATCAAAAATACATTTAAAAGTACAGATATACTCATAATAACACTATCTAATAAAAATTATTTAAAAAAAATATTGCACAAAAATATGATAAGGGCTCAAAGATATGAGGTCTCAAGTGTTAGAAGAAAAAAGGCAGGCAAAGGGCTTTAACATAGAGATACATAAGTATATATACAGTATCTCACAAAAGTGAGTACACCCCTCACATTTTTGTAAATATTTTATTATATCTTTTCATGTGACAACACTGAAGAAATGGCACTTTGATACAATATAAAGTAGTGAGTGTACAGCCTGTATAACAGAGCAAACTTGCTGTCCCCTCAAAATAACAAAACACAGCCATTAATGTATAAACCGTTGGCAACAAAAGTGAGTACACCCCTAAGTGGAAATGTCGAAATTGGGCCCAATTAGCCATTTTCCCTCCCTGGTGTCATGTGACTCGTTAGTGTTACAAAGTCTCAGGTGTGAATGGGGAGCAGGTGTGTTAAATTTGGCGTTATCGCTCTCAGACTCTCTCATACTGGTCACTGGAAGTTCAACATGGCACCTCATGGCAAAGAGGATCTGAAAAAAAGAATTGTTGCTCTACATAAAGATGGCCTAGGCTATAAGAAGATTGCCAAGACCCTGAAACTGAGCTGCAGCACAGTGGGCAAGACCATACAGCGGTTTCACAGGACAGGCTCCACTCAGAACAGGCCTCGCCATGGTCGACCAAAGAAGTTGAGTGCACATGCTCAGCGTCATATCCAGAGGTTGCCTATGGGAAATAGACTATGAGTGCTGCCAGCATTGCTGCAGAGGTTGAAGGTTGGGGGGACAGCCTGTCAGTGCTCAGACCATACACCGCACACTGCATCAAATTGGTCTGCATGGCTGTCATCCCAGAAGGAAGCCTCTTCTAAAGATGATGCACAAGAAAGCCCCCAGTTTGCTGAAGACAAGCAGACTAAGGACATTGATTACTGGAACCATGTCCTGAGACCAAGATGTCAAGCGTGTGTGGCGGCAACCAGGTGAGAAGTACAAAGACACTGGGGAGCTACAATTCATTGAAGAAACATGTATTGTGACATACTGAAGAAGAGCATAATCCCCTCCCTTCGGAAACTGGGGCACAGGGCAGTATTCCAACATGATAACGACCCGAAACACACCTCTAAGACAACCACTGCCTTGCTAAAGAAGCTGAGGGTAAAGGTGATGGACTGGCCAAGCATGTCTCCAGACCTAAACCCTATTGAGCATCTGTGGGGCATCCTCAAACAGAAGGTGGGAGAGCGCAAGGTCTCTAACATCCACCAGCTCCGTGATGTCGTCATGGAAGAGTGAAAGAGGACTCCAGTGGGAACCTGTGAAGCTCTCGTGAACTCCATGCCCAAGAGGGATAAGGCAGTGCTGGAAAATAATGGTGGCCACACAAAATATTGACACTTTGGGCCCAATTTGGACACTTCCACTTAGGGGTGTACTCACTTTTGTTGCCAACAGTTTAGATATTAATAGCTGTGTGTTGAGGTATTTTGAGGGGACAGAAAATTTACACTATTATACAGGCTGTACACTCACTACTTTACATTGTAGCAAAGTCTCATTTCTTCAGTGTTGTCACATGAAAATATATAATAAAAAATTTACAAAAATGTGAGGGGTGTACTTACTTTTGTGAGATACTGTACATATATGTTCATATATGTATTTATATATATATATTTACAGATATATATATATATATATACACACATGAAAAAACAGAATTTATGTTTACCTGATAAATTACTTTCTCCAACGGTGTGTCCGGTCCACGGCGTCATCCTTACTTGTGGGATATTCTCTTCCCCAACAGGAAATGGCAAAGAGCCCAGCAAAGCTGGTCACATGATCCCTCCTAGGCTCCGCCTACCCCAGTCATTCGACCGACGTTAAGGAGGAATATTTGCATAGGAGAAACCATATGGTACCGTGGTGACTGTAGTTAAAGAAAATAAATTATCAGACCTGATTAAAAAAACCAGGGCGGGCCGTGGACCGGACACACCGTTGGAGAAAGTAATTTATCAGGTAAACATAAATTCTGTTTTCTCCAACATAGGTGTGTCCGGTCCACGGCGTCATCCTTACTTGTGGGAACCAATACCAAAGCTTTAGGACACGGATGAAGGGAGGGAGAAAATCAGGTCACCTAAATGGAAGGCACCACGGTTTGCAAAACCTTTCTCCCAAAAATAGCCTCAGAAGAAGCAAAAGTATCAAACTTGTAAAATTTGGTAAAAGTGTGCAGTGAAGACCAAGTCGCTGCCCTACATATCTGATCAACAGAAGCCTCGTTCTTGAAGGCCCATGTGGAAGCCACAGCCCTAGTGGAATGAGCTGTGATTCTTTCGGGAGGCTGCCGTCCGGCAGTCTCGTAAGCCAATCTGATGATGCTTTTAATCCAAAAGGAGAGAGAGGTAGAAGTTGCTTTTTGACCTCTCCTTTTACCGGAATAAACAACAAACAAGGAAGATGTTTGTCTAAAATCCTTTGTTAAACACTAAAAAACTCTAAGCCATCTCCGTGGAGATGTTGCCTGTACAACGGCAAAGAGAATGACTGGGGTAGGCGGAGCCTAGGAGGGATCATGTGACCAGCTTTGCTGGGCTCTTTGCCATTTCCTGTTGGGGAAGAGAATATCCCACAAGTAAGGATGACGCCGTGGACCGGACACACCTATGTTGGAGAAATGTGTATATATGTCTGTAAAACATGAAAAAATCATATTTATGAAATATTCATATTTAATAAAGTGTTATACTGTGTATTTACTGTAAATATTTCACATTCCAATGTTCTGCACATAGCAGAATATGGTCTATGCATTTTAAAATAGATATTCCTATATATCTGTATATAGCTATACCTATAAATAATCATCTATATATATATATATACAGTGGGGCATAAAAGTATTTAGTCAGCCACCAATTGTGCAAGTTCTCCCAATTAAGAAGATGAGAGAGGCCTGTAATTTTCATCATAGGTATACCTCAACTATGAGAGACAAAATGTGGAAACAAATCCAGACAATCACATTGTCTGATTTGGAAAGAATTTATTTGCATATTATGGTGGAAAATAAGTATTTGGTCACCAACAAACAAGCAAGATTTCTGGCTCTCACAGACCTGTATCTTCTTCTTTAAGAGGCTCCTCTGTCCTCCACTCATTACCTGTATTAATGGCACCTGTTTGAACTTGTATCAGTATAAAAGACACCTGTCCACAACCTCAAACAGTCACACTCCAAACTCCACTATGGTGAAGACCAAAGAGCTGTCGAAGGACAACAGAAACAAAATTGTAGACCTGCACCAGGCTGGGAAGACTGAATCTGCAATAGGCAAGCAGCTTGGCGTGAAGAAATCAACTGTGGGAGCAATAATTAGAAAATGGAAGACATAAAAGACCACTGATAATCTCCCTCGATCTGGGGCTCCATGCAAGATCTCACCCCGTGGAGTCAAAATGATCACAAGAACGGTGAGCAAACATCCCAGAACCACACGGGGTACCTAGTGAATGACCTGCAGAGAGCTGGGACCAACATAACAAAGGCTACTATCAGTAACACACTACGCCGCCATGGACTCAGATCCTGCAGTGCCAGACGTGTCCCCCTGCTTAAGCCAGTACATGTCCGGGCCCGTCTGAAGTATGCTAGAGAGCATTTGGATGATCCAGAAGCGGATTGGGAGAATGTCATATGGTCAGATGAAACCAAAGTAGAACTGTTTGGTAGAAACACAACTTGTCGTGTTTGGAGGAGAGAGAATGCTGAGTTGCAACCAAAGAACACTATACCTACTATGAAGCATGGGGTGGCAACATCATGCTTTGGGGCTGTTTCTCTGCAAAGGGAACAGGACGACTGATCCGTGTACATGAAAGAATGAATGGGGCCATGTATCTTGAGATTTTGAGTGCAAACCTCCTTCCATCAGCAAGGGCATTGAAGATGAAACGTGGCTGGGTCTTTCAGCATGACAATGTTCCCAAACACACCGCCTGGGCAACGAAGGAGTGGCTTCGTAAGAAGAATTTCAAGGTCCTGGAGTGGCCTAGCCAGTCTCCAGATCTCAACCCCATAGAAAACCTTTGGAGGGAGTTGAAAGTCTGTGTTGCCCAGCGACAGCCCCAAAACATCACTGCTCTAGAGGAGATCTGCATGCAGGAATGGGCCAACATACCAGCAACAGTGTGTGACAACCTTGTGAAGAATTACAGAAAACGTTTGACCTCTGTCATTGCCAACAAAGGCTATATAACAAAGTATTTAGATGAACTTTTGATATTGACCAAATACTTATTTTCCACCATAATTTGCAAATAAATTCTTTCCAAATGTGATTGTCTGGATTTGTTTCCACATTTTGTCTCTCATAGTTGAGGTATACCTATGATGTAAAATAACAGGCCTCTCTCATCTTCTTAAGTGGGAGAACTTGCACAATTGGTGGCTGACTAAAACATAATTTATACTTACCTGATAAATTTATTTCTCTTGTAGTGTAGTCAGTCCACGGGTCATCCATTACTTATGGGATTATATCTCTTCCCCAACAGGAAGTTGCAAGAGGATCACCCAAGCAGAGCTGCTATATAGCTCCTCCCCTCACATGTCATATCCAGTCATTCGACCGAAACAAGACGAGAAAGGAGAAACCATAGGGTGCAGTGGTGACTGGAGTTTAATTAAAATTTAGAACTGCCTTAAAAGACAGGGCGGGCCGTGGACTGACTACACTACAAGAGAAATAAATTTATCAGGTAAGCATAAATTATGTTTTCTCTCGTTAAGTGTAGTCAGTCCACGGGTCATCCATTACTTATGGGATACCAATACCAAAGCTAAAGTACACGGATGAAGGGAGGTACAAGGCAGGAACTTTAAACGGAGGGAACCACTGCCTGAAGTACCTTTCTCCCAAAAATAGCCTCCGAAGAAGCAAAAGTGTCAAATTTGTAAAATTTTGAAAAAGTGTGAAGTGAAGACCAAGTTGCAGCCTTGCAAATCTGTTCAATAGAGGCCTCATTTTTAAAGGCCCAGGTGGAAGCCACAGCTCTAGTAGAATGAGCTGTAATCCTTTCAGGAGGCTGCTGTCCAGCAGTCTCATAGGCTAAACGTATTATGCTACGAAACCAAAAGGAGAGAGAGGTAGCCGAAGCCTTTTGACCTCTCCTCTGTCCAGAGTAAACGACAAACAGAGAAGAAGTTTGCCGAAAATCTTTAGTTGCCTGTAAGTAGAACTTCAGGGCACGGACTATGTCTAAATTATGCAAAAGACGTTCCTTCTTTGAAGAAGGATTAGGACATAATGATGGAACAACAATCTCTTGATTGATATTCCTGCTAGAAACAACCTTAGGTAAAAACCCAGGTTTTAGTATGCAGAACTACCTTGTCTGAATGAAAGATCAGATAAGGAGAATCACAATGTAAGGCAGATAACTCAGAGACTCTTCGAGCCGAGGAAATAGCCATCAAAAACAGAACTTTCCAAGATAACAGCTTGATATCAATGGAATGAAGGGGTTCAAACGGAACGCCTTGCAGAATGTTAAGAACTAAGTTTAAGCTCCACGGCGGAGAAACAGTCTTAAACACAGGCTTAATCCTAGCCAAAGCCTGAACGTCTGGAACTTCTGCCAGACGCTTGTGTAGAAGAATGGACAGAGCAGAAATCTGTCCCTTTAACGAACTAGCGGATAAGCCCTTTTCTAAACCCTCTTGTAGAAAAGACAATATCCTAGGAATCCTAACCTTACTCCATGAGTAACTCTTGGATTCGCACCAATATAAATATTTACGCCATATCTTATGGTAAATTCTTCTGGTAACAGGTTTCCTAGCCTGTATTAAGGTATCAATAACCGACTCCTAGAAGCCACGCTTTGATAGAATCAAGCGTTCAATCTCCATGCAGTCAGCCTCAGAGAAATTAGATTTGGATGGTTGAAAGGACCCTGAATTAGAAGGTCCTGCCTTAGAGGCAGAGACCATGGTGGACAGGACGACATGTCCACTAGGTCTGCATACCAGGTCCTGCGTGGCCACGCAGGCGCTATGAGAATCACCGATGCTCTCTCCTGTTTGATCTTGGCAATCAGTCGAGGAAGCATCGGAAATGGTGGAAACACATAAGCCATGTTGAAAACCCAAGGGGCTGTCAGAGCATCTATCAGCACCGCTCCCGGGTCCCTGGACCTGGATCCGTAACAAGGAAGCTTGGCGTTCTGGCGAGATGCCATGAGATCCAGATCTGGTTTGCCCCAACGATGAATAAGTTGAGCGAAGACCTCCGGATGAAGTTCCCACTCCCCCGGATGAAAAGTCTGGCGACTTAGGAAATCCGCCTCCCAGTTCTCCACGCCTGGGATGTAGATCGCTGACAGGTGGCAAGAGTGAGACTCTGCCCAGCGAATTATCTTTGAGACTTCTAACATCGCTAGGGAACTCCTGGTTCCCCCTTGATGATTGATGTAAGCCACAGTCGTGATGTTGTCCGACTGAAATCTGATGAACCTCAGAGTTGCTAACTGAGGCCAAGCTAGAAGAGCATTGAATATTGCTCTTAACTCCAGAATATTTATTGGGAGGAGTTTCTCCTCCTGAGTCCATGATCCCTGAGCCTTCAGGGAATTCCAGACTGCGCCCCAACCTAGAAGGCTGGCGTCTGTTGTTACAATCGTCCAATCTGGCCTGCGAAAGGTCATCCCCTTGGACAAGTGGGGCCGAGAAAGCCACCATAAAAGAGAATCTCTGGTCTCTTGATCCAGATTTAGTAGAGGGGACAAATCTGAGTAATCCCCATTCCACTGACTTAGCATGCACAATTGCAGCGGTCTGAGATGCATTGCCGCTACCATTAAGCCGATTACTTCCATGCACTGAGCTACTGACGGGTGTGGAATGGAATGAAGGGCACGGCAAGCATTTAGAAGTTTTGATAACCTGGCCTCCGTCAGGTAAATTTTCATCTCTACAGAATCTATAAGAGTCCCTAGGAAGGGAACCCTTGTGAGTGGTAATAGAGAACTCTTTTCCACGTTCACCTTCCACCCATGCGACCTCAGAAATGCCAGAACTATCTTTGTATGAGACTTGGCAGTTTGAAAACTTGACGCTTGTATCAGAATGTCGTCTAGGTACGGAACCACCGCTATGCCTCGCGGTCTTAGTACCGCCAGAAGTGAGCCCAGAACCTTTGTAAAGATTCTTGGAGCCGTCGCTAACCCGAAGGGAAGAGCTACAAACGGGTAATGCCTGTCTAGGAAGGCAAATCTTAGGTACTGATAATGATCCTTGTGAATCGGTATGTGAAGGTAGGCATCCTTTAAGTCCACTGTGGTCATGTACTGACCCTCTTGGATCATGGGTAGGATGGTTCGAATAGTTTCCATTTTGAATGATGGAACTCTTAGGAATTTGTTTAGGATTTTTAAGTCCAAGATTGGTCTGAAGGTTCCCTCTTTCTTGGGAACCACAAACAGATTTGAATAGAATCCTTGTCCTTGTTCCGTCTGCGGAACTGGGTGGATCACCCCCATTAGTAAGAGGTCTTGCACACAGCGTAGAAATGCCTCTTTCTTTATTTGGTTTGCTGATAACCTTGAAAGATGAAATCTCCCTTGTGGAGGAGAAGCTTTGAAGTCCAGAAGATATCCCTGAGATATGATCTCCAACGCCCAGGGATCCTGGACATCTCTTGCCCAAGCCTGGGCGAAGAGAGAAAGTCTGCCCCCCACTAGATCCGTTTCCGGATAGGGGGCCCTCTCTTCATGCTGTCTTAGGGGCAGCAGCAGGTTTTCTGGCCTGCTTGCCCTTGTTCCAGGACTGGTTAGTTTTCCAGCCCTGTCTGTAACGAGCAACAGCTCCTTCCTGTTTTGGAGCGGAGGAAGTTGATGCTGCTCCTGCCTTGAGGTTACGAAAGGCACGTAAATTAGACTGTTTAGCCTTTGATTTGGCCATGTCCTGAGGCAGAGCATGGCCCTTACCTCCCGTAATGTCAGCGATAATTTCTTTCAAGCCGGGCCCGAATAAGGTCTGCCCTTTGAAAGGAATATTAAACAATTTAGATTTAGAAGTCACGTCAGCTGACCAGGATTTAAGCCATAGCGCTCTGCGCGCTTGGATGGCGAATCCGGAGTTCTTAGCCATAAGTTTGGTTAAATGTACGACGGCATCAGAAACAAATGCATTAGCTAGCTTAAGTGCTTTAAGCTTGTTCATAATTTCATCCAATGGAGCTGTGCGAATGGCCTCTTCCAGAGACTCGAACCAGAATGCCGCCGCAGCAGTGACAGGCGCAATGCATGCAAGGGGCTGTAAGATAAAACCTTGTTGAACAAACATTTTCTTAAGGTAACCTTCTAATTTTTTATCCATTGGATCTGAAAAGGCACAACTATCCTCCACCGGGATAGTGGTACGCTTAGCTAAAGTAGAAACTGCTCCCTCCACCTTAGGGACCGTCTGCCATAAGTCTCGTGTGGTGGCGTCTATAGGAAACATTTTCCTAAATATGGGAGGAGGGGAAAAAGGCACACCGGGTCTATCCCACTCCTTGCTAATATTCTCTGTAAGCCTTTTAGGTATAGGAAACACGTCAGTACACACCGGTACCGCATAGTATCTATCCAACCTACATAATTTTTCTGGAATTGCAACCGTGTTACAATCATTCAGAGCCGCTAATACCTCCCCTAGCAATATGCGGAGGTTCTCAAGCTTAAATTTAAAATTAGAAATCTCTGAATCCAGTCTCCCTGGATCAGATCCGTCACCCACAGAATGAAGCTCTCTGTCTTCATGTTCTGCAAATTGTGACGCAGTATCGGACAAGGCTCCCACATCATCAGCGCGCTCTGTCCTTAACCCAGAGCTATCACGCTTGCCTCTTAATTCTGGCAATTTAGATAATACTTCTGTCATAACAGTAGCCATGTCTTGCAAAGTGATTTGTAAGGGCCTCCCTGATGTACTTGGCGCCACAAAATCACGCACCTCCTGAGCGGGAGGCGAAGGTACTGACACGTGAGGAGAGTTAGTCGGCATAACTTCCCCCTCGTTGTCTGGTGATAATTTCTTTACATGTAAAGACTGACTTTTATTTAAAGTAATATCAATACAATTGGTACACATATTTCTGTTGGGTTCCACATTGGCCTTCATACATAGTGAACAAACAGATTCATCTGTGTCAGACATGTTTAAACAATGAGACTAGCAAGCTTGGAAAATACTTTTCAAATAAATTTACAAGCAATATAAAAAACGCTACTGCGCCTTTAAGAAGCACAAAAAAGCTGTCACAGTTGAAATAACAATGAACCAAATTAGTTATAGCAACCAAATTTTCACAGTAAATGCATTAAGTTAGCAAAGGATTGCACCCACCAACAAATGGATGATTAACCCCTTAATACCCAAAAAAACGGATAACAATTTAATAATTAACGTTTTTATCACAGTCAAACACACTGTCACAGGTCTGCTGTGACTGATTACCTCCCTCAAAATGAATTTTGAAGACCCCTGAGCTCTCTAGAGACGTCCTGGATCATGGAGGATGAAGTAGGAAGATTGTGACTGAATTTTTACTGCGCAAAAAAGCGCTAAAATAGGCCCCTCCCACTCATTTTACAACAGTGGGGAAGCTCAGTTAACTGTTTCCATGCAGAAACAAAAGTTAGCCATGTGGTAAAAATCATGCCTTAACAAGTTTTATCACCAAGTACCTCACAAAAAACGATTAACATGCCAGTAAACGTTTTGAACATACATTTTAAAAGTTATGAAGTGTTATTAAAAAGCCTGCTACCAGTCGCTTTTACTGCAGTTAAGGCTCATACATTACTTCAGTATTAACAGTATTTTCTGAGTCAAATTCCATTCCCTAGAAAAATACTTCAGTGTACACACACACACATCAGCCTAATACCAGTCGCTACCACTGCATTTAAGACTGAACTTACATTACATTGGTATCAGCAGTATTTTCTCAGTCAATTCCATTGCTTAGAAAAATAATTTACTGCACATACCTCGTTTGCATGGGGGCCCTGCATGCTATTCCCTTTTTCTGAAGTTACCTCACTCCTCAGAATGTGCGAGAACAGCCAGTGGATCTTAGTTACGTCTGCTAAGATCATAGAAAAAACGCAGGCAGATTCTTCTTCTAATGCTGCCTGAGAACAAACAGCACACTCCGGTGCCATTTAAAATAACAAACTTTTGATTGAAGAAATAAACTAAGTTTAAAAACACCACAGACCTATCACAACGACCTATCTTTAGTTAGGTTGCAAGAGAATGACTGGATATGACATGTGAGGGGAGGAGCTATATAGCAGCTCTGCTTGGGTGATCTTCTTGCAACTTCCTGTTGGGGAAGAGATATAATCCCATAAGTAATGGATGACCCGTGGACTGACTACACTTAACAAGAGAAATACTTTTTTGCCCACTGTATATATATATATATATATATATATATATATATATATATATATAGATATAGATATACTGTATATTGTACCAAAATACCATCAGATATATGTAGAAATATGTATTTATGAATAAATAGAAAAAGAAATTCTATGTGAAGAACATTGGAATGTAAAATATACATATTTTCATGTCGGGTTAGCGCACATGAGAATATGCGATCGGGTTTGCACAAGTAGGGTGTTTATTTTTCTATTTTTTTGGGGCACCATTGACTTCAATGGTGAAATACGTTAACATGATCACGATATTCTAACTTTGTCTTTTTCGCGAATCAGGTTAGCACACAAGCAAAAACATTTTACTTTCAACTTGTAATACGAACACAACCCAACATGAGCAAAATGCTTACTACTAGCGTAGTTAGTGCAGGAGCTGATATTTAAATACCGCTCCACTTGTAATCTGGCCCTATATTTTTAACTCTACACTTTCTTGTAAAGGGACATTGTACACTAGATTTTTTTTTTTGCATAAATGTTTTGTAGATGATCCATTTATATAGCCCATCTGGGTGTGTCTTTGTAAATAACATACTTATGCTTACCTGATAAATTATTTTCTTTCTTGGCAGTGAAAGTCCACTAATTCATTCAGAAGCTATGGGAAATACTTCACCTGGCCACTAGGAGGAGGCAAAGACACCCCAAACAAAACATTAAACATCACTCTCACTTCCCCTACCCTCTAGTTTAACCAGTGGATAAAAAATAGAGAGATAAAAGGGGTACATAGGTGCCATAAGACTGCCTCCACTACATTATTTCAGGGTGTGTTTATGGACTCACACTGCCAAGAAAACATAAATTATGCTTACCTGATAATTTTCTTTTCTTCAGATGGAAAGAGTCCACAGCTGCATTCATTACTTTTGGGAAATTCAGAACCTGGCCACCAGGAGGAGGCAAAGACACCCCAGCCAAAGGCTTAAATACCCCTCCCACTTCCCTCATCCCCCAGTCATTCTGCCGAGGAACAAGGAACAGTAGAAGAAATATCAGGGGGAAAAGGTGCCAGAAGAACAAAAAATAGACGCCCCACAGAGAAAATTATCAGGTAATCATAATTTATGTTTTTCTTCATAAATGGAAAAAGTCCACAGCTGCATTCATTACTTTTGGGGAAACAATACCCAAGCTATATAGGACACTGAATGCAAAAAGGGAGGGTACAAAAGGCGGCCCATTCTAAGGACACCAGGCCTGAAACCCCAAACCAAGCAAAAAAAAAAAAAAACGCTTTGTCCGAAGCGGAGAAAACTTGAAAAAGGACACTGACCCAAAGAAGTTAACTAGCATTGCTAGAGACCGAAAAAATAGACTCGACTGAGCCAACAACCTCCGGGAGAAACCATCGCCCAGCAGTCGGTCCCCCACAACACACCATTTAGGAGACAAAGGGATCAACTACCGTAAACTCCCAAAAGGAAGAGAACACAGAGAAACCAGACAAGGATACCTGGAAGACCCTAAATAGGGTACAACAAGTTCCTAATGAAATAAGGAAAAAAACTTCAGAACCAAGTCAAGCTCACAGAGATCAAAAACCAGCCCTGAGAAACAAGGGGAGGCAACGCCAAGACCCCAAAGAGTACAGAAACTACAAGATTAGGCCCAGGATCCGAAAACAGAGAAGAAAACTTCTCCTATTACAGTGCAAACGCACCCTAAATAACAACTGAAGACAAAGTCCTCAAGTTGCAAGGAACTCAGAATATCAAGATATTCAGAAGCCAAAATATGTGCCGCAAACCCAGATAGAAAACACCAATCAAGCACACGCAATAGTCATAACCAAGATGACTTGTAAAGAAAAAATACTTGCAGAGCAAGTAAAGAGCAGCTGAAGTAGATTTGATAAAAATATACTTCCCAGTACTGGGAATCACACCTGAGTTGTCAAAAGACCTAAGCTGTTGCTCAAACCATTATACCAGATCAGAGCACCAACCCAACCTTTAAACTGCAAAACATCCACTGAGCAGTGGACACATCACAGGCTATCCACAAGCCACCAAACTTACTTGCGTAACTTGAACATGGAGAAGCACAGAAACCTCAAATAGGCTCACCTCAAGACCCGAGGACTATGCCCAGATCCCAGATTCTGCTTCCAACACCAGACCAGCCCAGCGACAGGCAAATCTGGCAAGCAGGGAAACAAAAAGACCGCAATCTCCATTCCAGAAAAAGGACAGAATGGAACGGACCTAGCCACCCCAATAGAGTTCAGGTGCCAACCCAAATAAGTCCCTCAATTAGGAACTCCCAAGAGAACCTCATAGAGAGGAACGGAGAATGCAGTAGATCGCCATAAGACCCAGCACAATACTAATGACAGTCTCAACACAGAGACTTAAATCTCCACAGATGGAACCGAACATATCCATTCCAATCACCTGCCCACAAGACAGGACAGCCTACATCCCAAGAGAGGAATTCCATCTCCTAAAGAAGAACAAAACTACCCCCCAAGGGGGAGAACACAGAGAACAACAGTGCACAAGACCCAAACAGGAAGCCATAGCCTGATGAAAACAGAATTTATGTTTACCTGATAAATTTCTTTCTCTTACGGTGTGTCCGGTCCACGGCTTCATCCTTACTTGTGGGATATTCTCTTCCCCTACAGGAAATGGCAAAGAGAGCACACAGCAAAAGCTGTCCATATAGCCCCCCCTCTGGCTCCGCCCCCCAGTCATTCGACCGACGGTTAGGAGAAAAAGGAGAAACTATAGGGTGCCGTGGTGACTGTAGTGTATAGAAATAAAAAATGTCGGACCGGACACACCGTAGGAGAAAGAAATTTATCAGGTAAACATAAATTCTGTTTTCTCCTACATTGGTGTGTCCGGTCCACGGCTTCACCCTTACTTGTGGGAACCAATACCAAAGCTTTAGGACACGGATGAAGGGAGGGAACAAGTCAGGTTACCTAAACGGAAGGCACCACAGCTTGCAAAACCTTTCTCCCAAAAACAGCCTCCAAAGAAGCATAAGTATCGAATTTGTAAAATTTGGCAAAAGTATGCAGAGAAGACCAAGTCGCTGCCTTACAGATCTGATCAACAAAAGCCTCGTTCTTGAAGGCCCATGTGGAAGCCACAGCTCTAGTAGAGTGAGCTGTAATTCGTTCAGGAGGCTGCCGTCCGGCAGTCTCATAAGCCAATCGGATGATGCTTTTCAGCCAAAAGGAAAGAGAGGTAGCCGTAGCTTTCTGCCCTCTCCTCTTCCCAGAATAAACGACAAACAAGGATGATGTCTCCTGAAATCCTTTGTTGCTTCTAAATAGAATTTTAAAGCACGGACCACATCTAGATTGTGTAACAAACGTTCCTTCTTGGATTCGGACACAGAGAAGGAACAACTATTTCCTGGTTAATATTCCTGTTGGAAACCACTTTTGGAAGAAAACCAGGCTTGGTACGTAAAACTACCTTATCAGAATGGAATACCAGATAGGGAGAAGTACACTGCAAAGCAGATAATTCAGAAACTCTTCTAGCAGAAGAAATAGCAACCAAAAACAGAACTTTCCAAGATAGTAACTTAATATCTATGGAATGTAAGGGTTCAAACGGAACCCCTTGAAGAACTGAAAGAACTAAATTTAGACTCCATGGAGGAGTCATGGGTCTGTAGACAGGCTTAATTCTGACTAACGCCTGTACAAACGCCTGTACATCTGGCACGGCTGCCAGACGTTTGTGCAACAAAACAGACAGAGCAGATATCTGTCCTTTTAGAGAACTAGCTGACAAACCTTTATCCAAACCCTCTTGGAGAAAGGAAAGTATCCTAGGAATTTTAATTTTACTCCAAGAGTATCCCTTGGATTCGCACCAACAGATATGTTTTTGCCATATCTTATGGTAAATTTTTCTAGTCACAGGTTTTCTGGCTTGAACCAGAGTATCTATAACTGAATCTGAAAACCCACGCTTAGCTAGAATCAAGCGTTCAATTTCCAAGCAGTCAGTTGCAGAGAGACTAGATTTGGATGTTCGAATGGACCTTGTACTAGAAGATCCTGTCTCAAAGGTAGCTTCCATGGTGGAGATGATGACATATTCACCAGGTCTGCATACCAAGTCCTGCGTGGCCATGCAGGAGCTATTAGAATCGCCAAGGCCTTCTCCTGTTTGATCCTGGCTACAAGCCTGGGAAGGAGAGGGAACGGTGGAAACACATAAGCTAGATTGAAGACCAAGGCGCCACCAATGCATCCACTAGTGTCGCCTTGGGATCCCTGGATCTGGACCCGTAGCGAGGAACCTTGGAGTTCTGACGAGACGCCATTAGATCCATATCTGGAATGCCCCATAGTTGAGTTAACTGGGCAAAGACCTCCGGGTGGAGTTCCCACTCCCCCGGATGGAAAGTCTGACGACTCAAATAATCTGCCTCCCAGTTGTCTACTCCTGGGATGTGAATTGCAGATAGGTGGCAGGAGTGATCCTCCGCCCATTTGATGATCTTGGATACCTCTCTCATCGCCAAGGAACTCTTTGTTCCCCCTGATGATTGATGTACGCTACAGTCGTCATGTTGTTCGACTGAAATCTTATGAATCTGGCCTTCGCTAGTTGAGGCCAAGCCAGGAGCGCATTGAATATCGCTCTCAGTTCCAAAATGTTTATCGGGAGAAGAGACTCTTCCCGAGACCATAGACCCTGAGCTTTCAGGGAGTCCCAGACCGCGCCCCAGCCTAAGAGACTGGCGTCGGTCGTGACAATGACCCACTCTGGTCTGCGGAAACTCATTCCCTGAGACAGGTGATCCTGAGTCAACCACCAGCGGAGTGAGTCTCTGGTTACCTGGTCTACTTGAATCTGGGGAGACAAGTCTGCATAATCCCCATTCCACTGTTTGAGCATGCACAGTTGCAATGGTCTTAGATGAATTCGAGCAAAAGGAACCATGTCCATTGCTGCAACCATTAACCCTATTACCTCCATGCACTGAGCTATGGAAGGCTGAGGAATAGATTGAAGAACTTGACAAGCGTTTAGGAGCTTTAACTTTCTGACCTCTGTCAGAAAAATCTTCATTTCTACAGAATCTATTATTGTTCCCAGAAAAGGAACCCTTGTGGACGGGGACAGGGAACTCTTTTCTATGTTCACCTTCCACCCGTGAGACCTGAGAAAGGCTAAAACAATGTCTGTATGAGCCCTTGCTTTGGAAAGGGACGACGCTTGGATTAGAATGTCGTCTAGGTAAGGTGCTACAGCAATGCCCCTCGGTCTTAGAACCGCTAGAAGGGACCCTAGCACCTTTGTGAAAATTCTGGGAGCAGTGGCTAAACCGAATGGAAGAGCCACGAACTGGTAATGTTTGTCCAGAAAGGCGAACCTCAGGAACTGATGATGATCTTTGTGGATAGGAATATGCAGGTACGCATCCTTTAAGTCCACGGTAGTCATATATTGACCCTCCTGGATTGTTGGTAAAATCGTCCGAATGGTTTCCATTTTGAATGATGGAACTCTGAGGAATTTGTTTAGAATTTTTAAATCCAGAATTGGTCTGAAAATTCCCTCTTTTTTGGGAACTACGAACAGGTTTGAGTAAAAACCCAGACCTTGTTCTGCTTTTGGAACTGGGTGTATCACTCCCATCTTTAATAGGTCTCCTATGCAATGTAAGAATGCCTGTCTCTTTATCTGGTCTGAAGATAAGCGAGACATGTGGAACCTTCCCCTTGGAGGGAGTTCCTTGAATTCTAGAAGATACCCCTGAGAGACTATTTCTAGTGCCCAGGGGTCCGGAACATCTCTTGCCCAAGCCTGAGCAAAGAGAGAAAGTCTGCCCCCTACTAGATCCGGTCCCGGATCGGGGGCTACCCCTTCATGCTGTCTTGGTAGCAGCAGCAGGCTTCTTGGCCTGTTTACCCTTGTTCCAGCCTTGAAATGGTTTCCATGCTGGTTTAGGCTGGGAAGCGTTACCCTCTTGTCTAGACGCCACCGTAGTGACAGGAATAATGCACGAAATTGGTTGGAAAAGGAAACCTTGCTGAAAAAATATCTTTTTAAGCAATCCTTCCAATTTTTTATCCATAGGATCTTTGAAAGCGCAACTGTCCTCAATAGGAATAGTTGTGCGCTTAGCTAATGTTGAAACTGCCCCCTCTACCTTAGGGACCGTTTGCCATGCGTCCCTTCTGGGGTCGACAATGGGGAACATTTTCTTAAATATAGGAGGGGGAACAAAAGGTATACCTGGCTTCTCCCACTCCTTAGTCACTATGTCCGCCACCCTTTTGGGTATCGGAAAAGCATCCGCGTGCACTGGGACCTCTAAGAATTTGTCCATCTTGCACAACTTCTCTGGAATCATCAAGAGTAGCTAGCACCTCCTTAAGCAGGGCGCGGAGATGTTCTAGCTTAAATTTAAATGCCACGATATCAGGTTCTGCCTGCTGAGAAATTTTTCCTGAATCAGAAATTTCTCCCTCAGACAGACCCTCCCTCACTGCCAACTCAGATTGATGTGAGGGTATAACAGATAAATTATCGTCAGCGCCAACTTGCTCATCCTCTGTATTTAAAACTGAGCAATCACGCTTTCTGGGAAATGCTGGCAGTTTGGATAAAAGATTTGCTATATAATTATCCATTACTGCTGTTAATTGCTGCATAGTAACAAGCATTGGCGCGCTAGATGTACTAGGTGTCGTCTGCGCGGGCAAAACTGGTGTTGACACAGAAGGAGAGGATGATGAGCTATCCCCACTACCTTCATTTGAAGAATCATCTTGGGCAACCTTATTAAATGTGACAGTACTGTCCTTACTTTGTTTGGACGCCATGGCACAATTTGCACATACATTTAAAGGGGGAACCACCTTGGCTTCCATACACACAGAACATATGCTATCTGAAGGTACAGACATGTTAGACAGATTTAGGCAGGCTATTAATGCAATAAAAATGTTTTTAAACAAAACCGTTACTGTCTCTTTAAATAATAAAAAGAGCACACTTTATTTCTGAATGATCGAAAAACTATCAAAGAAACATCCGATCTTTATGAAAATTACACCCCAGTGTCTTAATGCCTTGAAAGTATTGCACACCAATTTCAAGTCTCTAAACCCAAAAATGAGCAAACCGGAGTTAAAAGATCAAATTACTGCTATAAACACACTACAGTCCCTGCCACAGCTTTGCTGCGGCTTTTACCTTCCTTTAGGGGTTATTCACCACGATAATAAGCCTTTCTGAGTCCTTTTCTCAGCCACAGGACCCTCTCACGTGAAGCTGCATGCACTGCCTATGGAATAACTGCGCAACTGAGGCGCGAAAATGAGGCCTCCTCCTTCTGCATACCAGAGTGAAGGGGCCTTTCTGACTAGATTAGGCGTCTAAACAACTGCCAGGTGCAATAAACGTTCCCAAAAGTGTTTCAAAGTTCACAAAACACTCCAAATGTCACAAAAATATGATAAAAACCAATCGATTTAGCCCACAATAGTGTCAACCAGCATAGAGCCCAATTTATAAGCCTTAATTCTGTTACTGAGTCTAAGAAAATGGCTTACCGATCCCCTAAGGGAAAACTGACAGTCTTCTAGCATTACTATGTCTTGTTAGAAAATAGACTGGTCATACCTGAAGCAGATAAGCCTGCAAACTGTTCCCCCCAACTGAAGTTCTCTGGTTTCAACAGTCCTGCGTGGGAAAAGCAATGGATTTTAGTTACTGGTGCTAAAATCATACTCCTCTTTTAACAGAAATCTTCTTCACTTTCTGTTGTAGAGTAAATAGTACAAACCGGCACTATTTTAAAATAACAAACTCTTGAAGAAATAAAAACTACAACTAACACCACATACTCTTTACCATCCCCGTGGAGATGCTACTTGTTCAGAGCGGCAAAGAGAATGACTGGCGGGCGGAGCCAGAGGGGGGGCTATATGGACAGCTTTTGCTGTGTGCTCTCTTTGCCATTTCCTGTAGGGGAAGAGAATATCCCACAAGTAAGGATGAAGCCGTGGACCGGACACACCAATGTAGGAGAAAATGAAAGCACCACGAAAAACAAAACTCCCAATGAAGGAGAGCACTCATCATTCAAAGGACAGGACAGACCAAAAGGAGCGTATCGAAAAACGCACAGATCCTGGCCAAGCTGCAAGCAGCTCAACCAACTAGACCATAAGTCATAGCCAATGTTCCCTAGAAAAACTGGAACGCACTGAACCAGCCACGGGCTCATAAGGTTCCGGATATCCAGAAAGATCCAAGACAAAAACTGAAGGCCCAAGCCCAGAAATGTGTGGAACCAACCACACCCCAGGGAACACAAATACCCTGTCTGAAAACAGACCTCACAGGGGAATGACCGGACTAACCCGGAAAAAACGGAAAACAAGAGTCACTCGAAAATTCCCAACTCAAAAGGAAGCGAACACCCCTTTGAGGAGTCCAGCACTCCAAAAGGAGCTAGAACACAACAGAGTCGCTACAAGACTCTAGAGCCCAAAAGGCGTGCAGAACAACACCAAGACATCCAAGACCAAGGGAAAACATTGAGGACCAAGTCATCCAAAAAGGGAGCAGAACAAGGCTAGAGCAAACCACGAGGCCACGCCAGTGGGTCCCTAAATGTCTCCATAAACACCTCAGAGTACGTAACCAGAGGAACCCACCTAAGGAAAAAGAACCCTGGTAGAAAAAACCCTAAGCAAAGCTTGGAGAAGGACACAACACAGCCTATCGTCCCCGATAAGGAAAAAACTAACTCCCAAAAACAGGAAAAGGCCACAGGCCCTCCCAGCAGGCGGCTAAACCGCTAAGGATAACGGACAAGACCGGAAGTCTCTAAGGAAGAGAACCACAAAAGGAACAAGTCCAAAAAGCCCTTAATGGGCAAGACCGCCAGGAACCGGCGGCAAGGAGGCCCTAAATCCTCCAAACCCTCACCCACGTGGGACAGACATCGGAAACAACTGAGTGTGTTGCAGCGGAATTCCACTGAATCCCAGACGACCAACTAAAAAGGCTGAGGAGGACTGAACCAATCCTCCACGCACACAAACCCTTAGGTCCTTCCAGAATGCTCAGCAGAACTTGTAAATTAAAAACAAGAATAATAATAATGTGAAGCACTCTGCGCCTTAACCGCCAGGCAGAACAGGCGCCACAAGTCTGAAATAGGGATAGAAGGATCTGAACCCAAGCAGGACTAGCCTGCAACCAAGGGCCCAAGGCCTCATATATTCACCCCCAGAGTGAGAATGAATGGCAGATAAACATAGGACCAAACACGTCCTCTAGAACCAACTTCCGTAGAAGTAAACAGTGCGATCAAAAGGTTGCGAGTATCTATTCCAGAAAATAAAATTCCTGAAGGAAAAACATGAGCTGTTATCAATAAACAATCATCCTAACCGGAGTGAATAAAGAAGGCAACGCAAAGGTTATCGCCCAATAAGAACAGACGCACCCGCAGGAAGAGCCCAACAGGGACCCTGTTCTTCCAAGCCCATAACTGGAAAAAGATACTCAACAAATAAGCCTATAAGAGGAATACTTCCTCCACTTATATCTAATTCTGAAAGCTATTCGAAGAAGACTGAGAATTCTCAGATTCATTAAGGATGGGATCTTCCAACGAAGCCAAAGCGTGCCAATAGAACACAAAGGCGCGCCAGTCTATACCGAAAAGCACAGCATACCCCCGCCGGAGTAAAAGACTACTCCGGCCCGAAGGTTGACCCTCTGAAGCCTCAGGGACAGTCGTTCCCCCCAGAGAGCTGAACAGGCCATCCCATGCCTGAAGAGCCCCGGATAACGGAACACGAAAAATATCTGAAGCAACTTTCTGGAAGTTGCAGATTCTATGTGGGGGGTCGGCGGTTTAGGAGTTAATAGGTTTATTTTAGTGTTGATGATGTGGGTGGGTGGCGAATTAGGGGTTAATATCTTTATTTAGTGTTGGTGATGTCAGGGCGGCGGATTAGGGGTTAATAGGTTTATTTAGTGTTGGCGATGTCGGAGGTCGGCGGTTTAGGGGTATTTAGCCTAGGGGTTTATGTTAGGGTGTTTAATTTAAACAAAAAAACTTTCTTGTCTCCATAGACATCAATAGGGATTGCGTTATAACGATCACCCTTCCGAAATTGCAGGTGTTAGGTTTTTCTCTAACACTTTTTCTCTATTGATGTCTATGGGGGGATATGTGCACTAGCACGTCAAGTCAGGACTTGGCTTTTGTGCGGTATGGAGCTTAATGTAGCATAACACACAACACAAGAAGGTTTTTTTAAACTTGTAATGGCAGTGCTATGGAAAGTGAAGTACAGCTAAATTGTTAGCGTTATTTACACACCAGGTTTAGCACACAACTTGTAATCTCTGTCACTGTTTGCCTACAAAGGGAGGATAGCATAAGTATACTGGAATCCACCAGTATACTACTACTAGAGAATTACATGGCTTCAAACAACTACCCTGTCCTCTCTTGCAGGAAACAATCCATTGAGGACAATAAAATCTGAATCTTCAGCAGAGCACCTATCTCTGCCTACCTCCATGAAATGAGGCAAAGAACTACTGGGAGGGTAGGGGAAATGCGAGGGATACTTAATGCTTTGTTTGGGGTGTCTTTGCCTCCTCCTGGTGGCCAGGTGAAGTACTTCTCATAGGTTATGAATTCAAGGGCCCCAATTTATCAAAGGTCTTGCGGACCTGATCCGACACTGCGGATCAGGTCCGCAAGACCTTGCTAAATGCGGAGAGCTGCTGGTGCAACGCCGCCCCCTGCTGACTCGCGGCCAATCCAGTAGGGAGGTGTCAATCAACCCGATCGTATTCGATCGGGTTGATTTCCGGCGATTCCTGTCCGCCTGCTCTTTAGAACGCTGCTTCATAAGTTGCGTTTCTGGCGAGTCTGAAGACTCGCCAGAAACACGGCCCTTCAAGCTCCGTACGGAGCTTGATAGATGGGCCTGATGGACTCTAATAAAATGTAAAATAAAGTGCATAAAAAAAACTATTAAAAGGAGGTTAAAATGTCTGATTTCCTTTTTTCCTTTTCTTCTCAATCCACAACTCCACCTCAAGAGATAAGAGAAAGAAACATGCAAAAAAGTGCAATCAAGTTTGACTCATCATATAATTCCAAGCCACTTCAGAGTATTACTTTCGTAATTAGGAGCTTTCTGGCAAAGCTGAAACCAATACAGCAGTGTTATGTTTGGCACATAACCAGCCACACTTTTGGCATATGTAGAAATGGTTTAATTATTAAAAACACTTGCAAAACTCACCAAATACAAGCACATCAGTGAATATACACACGGTATAATATAGTGTCCTATAAACCTCAAAAATAGGGTACAAAATATCTCCCCAATACCCTGTAATCCCTTCACAGTGTGCTGTTAAAAGAGTTCCAGTAGCTATATCTGACACGCGTTTCACTTAAAGCTTTTTCAAGGATATAATCTTTCTCTCCTCTTGTCGAGTTTATAAACCCTGTAATTTGCCCTCAATGGCTATTCAAAATTTTCACCCTCCTCTCGGTGTCCCGTCCTCTTCATTCTATGGACTACAAAGATGGCCGCCGCTAATAGAACTACTAAAATGGCCACCGTCTTGTATGTATTACAGGAACCGGAAGCGACACATTACAGGAACCGGACGTGACAAACAATAATGTGCTGAGTGGCTAGAATGAAGAAGGCTGGACAACGAGAGGAGGGTGCAAAATTTGAATAACCAATGAGGGCAAAATATAGGGTTTATAAACTCGGCAAGAGGAGAGAAATATTATATCCTTGAAAAAACTTTAAGCAAAACATGTGTCAGATATACTGTAGCTACTGGAACTCTTTTAACAGCACTGTGAATGGATTACAGGGTATTGAGGAAGTGTTTTTGACCCTATTTTTGAGGTTTATAGGACACTATTATACCCTGTGTATATTCTCTAATGTGTTTGTATTTGGCGAGTTCTGTATGTGTTTTAAATAATTAAACCATTTTTACGTTTGCAGAGAGTGTGGCTGGTTATGTGCCAAACATAACACTGCTGTATTGGTTTGAGCTTTGCCAGAAAGCTCCTAATCACGTGAGTAATACTCTGTGAAGTGGTTTGGAATTATATGAGACTCTTTTATCTCTTGAGGTGGAGTTGTGGATTGAGAGGAAAATGAAAAAAGAAAAAGACCATTATTGGTTTTATGAAATCAGACATTGTATCCTCCATTTAATTGTTTTTTATATGCACTTTATTTAACATAATATGTTGGCAATTTGTGTGTGTGTGTGTGTGATTTTTACTGCCATTAGAAAGAATTGTATAGTTTTGATTATTTTTAATGACATTGAGATGATTTTCAGACTCCTAACCAAGCTCCAAATTTTTATATGTATACTGATATCTACGGACTGCAGCTTGCCCCTGTTTGTGCAAATGGTCTTTTCATGTGCAGTTGGGGGGGGGGGGGGTTGTCTACTTATCCTGCTTTTCTAGCCCATTTCAGTGGGTGTCCCAGCCTAACCTCATCAACAGTGCTAAATTGGGAGCTTCTAAGTATGTTTGCTAAGGACTTAAAGCAAAACTTACGTGCATGTGAAAGAACTAAAGCAGCATATGAGAATTATGTCTTCACACATTTAAAGGGACAGTGTACTATATTTTTTTTATTGTTTAAAAAGATAGATAATGCCTTTACTACCCATTCCCTGGCTTTGCAAATCCAACATTATTATATTAATATACTTTATAACCTAGAAGATTGCCTGTTTCTAAGCCCATGCAGACAGCTTCTTATCTCAGTGCTTTTTATACGTTTATTAAATCTTGCCCAACAGCTAGACAGTGCTAGTTCATATGCGCCATATAAGTAACATTGTGCATACAATGGTTAAACAAGAACCAGCACTGATTGACTAAAATGCAAGATTGTAAAAAGCACTGAGATAAGAGGCAGTCTGCAAGGGATTAGATACAGGTAATTATAGAGGTAAAGAGTAAATTAATTATAGCAGTGCTTGTTATACAAAACTGGGGAATGGGTAATAAAGGGTTTATCAATCTTTTTAACCCCTTAACGTCCGAGGATGTGCTAGGTACATCCTCCAAAAAACGTCCCTTAACGACCGCTGACGTACCTAGCACGTCCTCGGTCAAAATGAGTGCTGTAAGGGTATTGCAGCGATGCATCGATATTGAGGCATCTTCCAGCACCCACCAGTCAAAAACCGATGCAGAGAGGGCCACTCTGCATCGGCCAGCGATAGTGCCGATCGTTGGTGGCGTGGGAGGGTTTGGAGGGAGGCGGGTGGGCGGGCCATCACTGGAGGGGGGTGGGAGTTGGTGGGACAGACAGTGGGCAGACAATTGTCAGTAACTAAGATGGCGGTAAATAGGGGAGGGTTAGAGAGCTGTTTGGGGGAATCAGAGAGTTTGGGTGTAAGAGGGGATCCTACACTGCAGAAAATATATAAAAGATTAAATTAAAAAAAGCCTTTTATTTTCATGCTGGCAGACTTTCTGCAAGTACTTAAGATGGGGGTGACCATTGGGGGGTGGGGGAAGGAAGATAGCTGTTTGGAAGAGATCAGGGGGTGGGATGCGTCAGGTGGGAGGGTAATCTATACACTAAAGTTAAATTAACACTACAAGATACCTAATTAACCCCTTCACTGCTGGGCATAATACACGTGTGGTGTGCAGCTGCAATTAGCGACCTTCTAATTACCAAAAAGCAATGCCAAAGCCATATATGTCTGCTATTTCTGGACAAAGGGGATCCCAGAGAAGCATTTACAACCATTTGTACCATGATTGCACAAGCAGTTTGTAAATAATTTCATTAAGAAACCTACAGTTTGTGAAAAAGTTAACAATCTTTTTTTATTTAATCGCATTTGGCGGTGAAATGGTGGCATGAAATATACCAAAATGGGCCTAAATCAATACTTTGGGTTGTCTACTAAAAAAAAAATAGTTTTGATTTTGGGGGTCAAAGTTAGAAAAAACTAAATTTATGCTTACCTGATACATTTCTTTCTTTCCGGGCATGGAGAGTCCACAAATTCATTCCAATTACTAGTGGGGATATTCAACTCCTGCCAGCAGGAGTAGGCAAATAGCATCCCAGCAGAGCTGTTAAGTGTCACTTCCCTTACCCATAATACCCAGTCATTCAACCGAAGGAAAACGGAAAAAGATGATAACACAAAGATATAGAGGTGCCTGAGGTTTATACCAAAAAATAAGCAGTCTTAAATGTAAGTAAGGGTGGGTTGTGGACTCTCCATGTCCAGAAAGAAAGGTATCAGGTAAGCATTCATTTTCTTTTCTTTTCTATGGCATGGAGAGTCCACAAATTAATTCCAATTACTAGTGGAAACCAATACCCAAGTCAGAGGACACAGAATGAAAGGGAGCAAGAACAAGAAAGGCGGACCTATACCGAAGGCACCACTGCTCAAAGAACTTTTCTCCCAAAGGAAGCCTCAGACGTGGCAAAAGTATCAAATTTGAAGAACCAAATGGCCACCTCGCAGATTTGCTCCACAGATGCTTCATCTTTGAAAGCCCAAGAAGAAGAGACAGCCCTAGTGGAGTGGCCCGTAATTCTCTCAGGAGGCTGTTGTCCAGCTGTCTCATATGCTAAACGAATAACATTTCTGCAAAACTTTAAGAACAAGGTTAAGGCTCCAGGAAGGAGCCTTGGCATGGGGAGTCCACAAATTCATTCCAATTACTAGTGGGAACAAATACCCAAGCCAGAGGACACAGAATGAAAGGGAGCGAGAACAAGAAAGGCGGATCTATATCGAAGGCACCACTGCTCGAAGAACTTTTCTCCAAAAGGAAGCCTCAGACTTGGAAAAAGTATCAAATTTGAAGAATTTGTAAAAAAAAGTGTGCAATGAGGACCAAATGGCCACCTCGCAGATTTGCTCCACAGATGCTTCATTTTTGAAAGCCCAAGAAGAAGAGACAGCCCTAGTGGAGTGACCCGTAATTCTCTCAGAAGGCTGTTGTCCAGCTGTCTCATGTGCTAAACGAATAACATTTCTCAACCAGAGAGAAAGAGCAGAAGAAGTGTTTCTGACCTTTACGCTAAACAGCGAAGACAACGAACAGGGCAGAAGACTGCCGAAAATCCTTAGTTGCTTGTAAATAAAATCCTAGAACACGCACGACATCCAGGTTGTGTAACAGACGCTCCTTCTGAGAAGGAGGATTCGGACAAAAAGGAGGTACAACAATTTCTTGATTGATGTTGCGATCCGATACCACTTTGGGTAGAAATCCCAAATTAATACAAAGGACCGCCTTACCCGTATGAAAAATAAGGTAAGGAGAATAACACTACAGAGCCGAAAGCTCGGAAACTCTGCAAGCACATGAAATAGCAAGTAGAAACAAAACTTTCCACGATAATAACTTAATATCAACCAAATGCATAGGCTCAAACAGAGTCCGCTGCAAAACTTTAAGAACAATGTTAAGGCTCCAAAAAGGAGCAACAGGTTAAACACAGGTCTGATTCTGACCAAGGCCTGAACAAAGGATTGAACATCTGGCAGATCTGCCAGACGTTTGGGCAAAAGAGAAGACAGTGCAGAAATCTGACCCTTCAGAGTACTGACTGACAAACCCTTTCTCCATGCCCTCCTGAAGAAAAGACAGATTACGAGGAACCCTCACCTGAATCCAAGAGAAATTGTTTGATTCGCACTAATACAGGTATTTACGCCATACCTTATGGTAAATCTTACGAGTAACAGGTTTACAAGCCTGAAGCATAGTATCAATGACCTTCTCAGAAAAACCACGCCTAGCTAAGACTAGACGTTCAATCTCCAAGCAGTCAACTTCAGAGAATCTAGATTTAAGAGGAGAAAGGAACCCTGAAGAAGTGTCAGCTGTATAGAATCAGTCCAGGATTGGACCAAACTACTAGCGTGAAAAAATAAACACACGCTAGCACACTGAGAGGATACCAGGATGTGACCCACTCAGGAACAAAAAATGAACAGGTTAATTTGTAGAAAAAGAAAACTGTACTCACAGATGCAGGTATTTGGATTGGAGTTTTAAAGCAGGCAGAAGATAAGGCAGTTGAGTGATCAGATGAGGCAGTGGACAATGTCTCTTTAAACAAGTACAAGGATGAGGCAGCAGAGTGGTCAGGCAAAGCAATGGTCAATGTCCCGTTAATCAAGTACAAGGATGAGGCGGCAGAGTGGTCAGGCAAAGCAATGGTCTGTGTCCCTTTAATCAAGTACAAGGATGAGGCGGCAGAGTGGTCAAGCAAAGCAATAGTCTGTGTCCCTTTAATCAAGTACAAGGATGAGGCAGCAGAGTGGTCAGGCAAAGCAATGGTCTGTGTCCCTTTAATTAAGTACAAGGGGGCGGAGCCTGGAGCTCAATGTAGATGGTGGTGTGATCTTGGAGCTCCGCTGAACACTGCACTGTTAGCTTTCTCTAAAGGGCACACACCTATCTAAAACAGCACAAAAAGTGTCAATGAAGGAGCTGTAAACTTTATTGGGACGGAGTGGAGACTGATTTGACCTTTGCGGGTCCTGACAAGCAGCGAGGAGAAGAGTGATCATGCTGCGCCGCCCGCCATCTTGACCACGAGGTCTCAAAACTAAGAGACAAGGAGAGACTCTGCGACCGGGCAGACAAGTCAGGTACAATAGCAGCTGGCTACAAGAACCGGACCTCGGGTCCCACCTGACCAAACAAGTAAGCGGCACTGTACCGGGCTGATAACGGGAGAATTAGTTTGGAGGGTAAACATGACGACTATTAGCCAGCGTGACACAGAAACTAATGGCTCCGGTGCAGGGACAATATAAATAAACGGCGTGATGCCAGCTTAATAAAATTACTGCTACCAGTTGTCAAATATAATCTCCAAATAGAGACAGGTCCTATAAAAAAATATATGTCGCTTGATTGCCTTATATACAAAGGATCGATAATTGCAAGGCACAGAGGCAAAGAGATTAAATGAAAGTACAGGCAACGTTTATAACTACACTTAACTCTGAACTCTGTAAAAGTTATTAGAAAACAAAGGAGAGTTTAAAGCTAGCACATTACAGTTTTGAGCAGAGGGACATGAGATTTAAGCTGTTAAGGCTGTACAATTAGGATGCTGTGATGAAAACCTTTTCATAAACTACCTTACCACCACGTGGCAAATGGTGCCATGCTTTACATCAGCTACTAATTTGAAAGCTCACTACTGAGAGGTTGTGAGACCTGCCCATACCTGCTCATGTAACCTACAAAAAGAGATGCTACATCTGCTACAAGTACATATACCCTACATCCAGTAAAAGAAACACATTCCAAGAATTATACAACTCCAGCATTACTAGTTTGGCACGGACAATGCTGCGCTTAACAAATAATCTACAGATATAGGGTACCCTTCAGGCAGGTGCAAGAAAGACATACAACACAAGCATAATGTATAATATCTGGAACTAAATAACACGACAAAATCTCAACAAATGTCCCTCATTTAACCAACACTTTAAACTAATATCATTTCTTCCTAGAGGAAAACATTTAAAAAGCTAACATGACAGCAAGAAAACAAACTAAATCCTCACAAGGCCTTAAGACACCAACGGCTACCATGTTCTTTAAACCAGTGCGAGAAAAGGCTATAGAAACAACTAGAAATGTTGCAGAGGAAGATATAGACTCTGAAACAGACTCACAGTTTACTGAAGATGACTCTATACCAGCCACTAAAGCTGATCTAAGATCACTAGTATCTAAAAGTGATATTGACATGAACTTTAATAAACTTTGGGAAAAATTTGATGCATTCCAAAGCACTGTGACTGATGTTACAGAACTAGGCTCCAGGGTGGCAGCTTTGGAGGAAGCTGAAACTTCAGTTACAGATGAGCTCACGAGTGTTAACCAACAACTTACAGAACAAAGACAAGAGGTTACCGAAATGCAGGAGAAATTAGAGGATCTAGAAAATAGAAGTCTTAGATGTAACCTGAGATTAAAAGGGATACCAGAATCCGTTGCAGCGGACAAATTAAGCATTTATTTACAACAGCTCTTCCAGGCCATCACAGGAGAGGTAAATTATGAGAAATTTCAATTGGAAAGAGCACACAGGGCACTGCGACCCAAGCCAAAAGAAGAAGCTCCACCCAGAGATGTGGTAGTTAAATTTTACAGATTTCAGGAAAAGGAGGAAATTCTTGCAGATGCTAGGAAGAACCCTACGTTTAAATTCCAAGGATCAGTAATCCAATTCTATCAGGACCTCTGTGTCAAAACGCTGCAGAGACGGGGTGGTCTGAGACCCCTCACCACACTTCTGAGGAAACATCAAATTAGATATAGGTGGGGATTCCCTTTCAACCTATACATTTTACACAATGGAAGATCTCTGAGCCTAAGAGAACCGGCAGAAATCCCAGCAATCTGTAATCAACTACATTTGGAAACACCGGAATTACCACAAGAAAAGCAAACAGGGGTCATAACTCAACAGTCATCTGGATCCAGTCAACCACAAAGGCAAAGGTGGACAAAAGTCACGAAGAAGAAAACCAAGACATGAAGTTCCTATTCCCTAGGAACCCTGAGGGACAACTAACTGTGATGACCCTAGAGATTCAACCTCTGAGGAGTGAGAAATGTAGGTTTTGAATGCTACCTATTGCTATAAATGACCAAGGGACTGGCCGGTTAGTAGCAGAAATAAGGTAAACAAGAACATTCTCTATGCCCAACATTAACATTTTAGCAGTGGGAGTATACAAACACTCAGTAAATGGACAGAATGGAGGGGGGGGAGAGGGAGGGTTTGGGAAGTTTTCTTATGGTTTATGTTTTACTTCTGCATACAGTTACCAAATGTAGAAGACACCAGTTTTTCAATGTTTTTAATGTTTACACTCAATGTTGTACAAATACCCTGTTGGAAATACTATGCAGCCTGTTAATTCTTACTTTTGTTTTTGCTCTGTTACAATGTGTATCCTACTCAGGTGAATTCCTAAGAAAAAGAGGTACTTATTTGGAATTTTTAGAAAAGACAGCACTGGAGGTGGTAGAAGCGGATCAGGGGGGGGAGCCCCAGACTTCAGACAGTAAGTAATGACTACGGACATCCGTTTAGTTTCACACAATGTTAGAGGCCTCAATACAGACCTTAAAAGATGGACAGCACTAAATCAGTATCTGAGAATAAAAGCTAATATAATATTCCTGCAGGAGACTCACTTTACCACAGAGGTGGTTCCAAAATACTGGTCGAGAAACTTTGCTCAACACTATCACGCAACAACAGACAAAAAAAAAAGAGGGGTATCAATTCTGATACACCAATCACTAAGCATGGTGGTGGAGGAGGTGGTCAGGGACCCAGAGGGAAGGTTTTTGATAGTAAGGGGGAGGCAAAGAGATAAACAAATTGTCCTATGCAACATTTATGCACCCAATGAGACACAGATATCTTTCTTCACGCACATTTCCTATCTGCTGACCCAATGGTCACAGGAGAGAATACTGTTAGGCGGAGATTTTAATATAGAAATGTACAATCGCCAAGGTACAGCCCAAACCAAATTGACCGAAAAACACTTAAGACACAACTCTATGGTTAAAAAAATAAGGGAGATCTTTTTGTCCCACAACCTCCTAGAGTCTTGGGATACCTTATATGGGAGAACATTAGACTAAACTTACTATTCTAACGCCCACAAAACATACTCAAAACTAGATTATGTTTATTTAAGCCAGATATGGATTCCTGACCTAACATCTTCCACAATACACGCATGTGCATGGTCAGACCATTCCATAGTCCAAATTAATATAAAAGAAACATTCCAGATCAGTACAGCCCGTTCTTGGAACTATGACCCATACGTCTTACAACAACCAGGCATACATAATACTATCTTACAAGCTATGTCAGAATACTGGACATTAAATGCAGGTTCCACCTCCAACCCGATTAACCCTTGGGCAGCACACAAACCTTTCATTAGAGGGTTACTTATAAAAGAAAAGGCAATCCTAACCAAAGCAAACAGAAAACAGATAGACTCCCTACAAGCTCAAATAGACACCCACACCAGACTACACCAACAGAACCAATCAGCAACACTGTTTCAAGAGCTACAGGCAAAAAGAGCAGATTTATCAACAATTATGAATAAGGCATCTCTTAGAGCAGCTCACAAGCTGAAAGCACAATATTTTCTTTATTCCAATAAACCTGACAAGTACTTAGCACACAAGCTTAGAGAACAGACAAAATCCTTTTCCATACCAATCTTGCAAAAGAATGACGGTACATGCACCTCGAACCCACAGGAGATAGCTGATAGTTTTGCTCAATATTATGCCCAACTCTATGATGGGAAAAAAACAATGCAGAATGACAGGACACGACAGATATTACATAAATTTCTAGATGACGCTAAACTAACACCAATAGATAAAGCAACTAGAGACGAATTAAATGCGATGGTGTCGGCCAGGGAGGTCCTGATAGCCATTAAAGAACTTAAGCCGGGAAAAGCAGCGGGCCCAGACGGGTTCCCGGGTGAATATTACCAACTCTTTAAATCAACTCTAATTCCACATATTGTAACACTATGCAACAGTATTCTACAAGGTAAGGAAATCCCAAGCGAAATATTACAGGCTAAGATAGTAGTGATTCCTAAGCCAAGAAGAAACCCAAAACTCTGCCAAAATCATAGGCCCATATCTTTAATCAATCAAGATATAAAAATTTTTACTAAGATTTTGGCAAACAGACTCAAACTACATCTGCCGACCTTGGTCCACCCAGACCAGGTAGGGTTTGTTTTAGGAAGAGAGGCCCCTGATAATGTGAGGCGCACGATCTCCCTGGTCGACTATCTCAATAAGACACGAACGCCTTCTCTGGTCCTATCTCTAGATGCGGAGAAGGCGTTCGATAGAATAGACTGGGATTTTATGTTTGAGGTTTTGAGTAAGCTAGGATTTCGGGGTCACTTTGTTCAAGCCATCAAGAGCATCTACTCTAATCCCACAGCACACGTTAGAGCGGCAGGCTACCAATCTAAAAAGATTAACATCTGTAATGGGACAAGACAGGGTTGCCCCCTGTCTCCACTCCTATTTGCTCTTTGTATAGAGCCCTTGGCAGCAGTGATTCGTTTAACCCCCGAAATCCATGGTGTTGAGATAGGTAGAGAGGAATTTAAAATATCTTTATTTGCAGATGACATCCTCCTCACTCTAACCAAGCCAATGGAGTCCCTGCCCCACTTGTACCGTATCCTACAGGATTATGCTGATATCTCAGGGTATAAGGTCAATCAGGAAAAATGTGAGGCGCTACCGTTTGCCCTCCCTGCCCTTTCTAAAAAGATCATCAAAACTAATTTTTCATTTGAATGGGCTAAAGAAGCAATTAAATACCTTGGGGTTCGGTTGTCGAATGATATCTCAGAACTATATAGACTAAATTATGTTCCATTGTATAAGATAATTAGAAAAGAGATTAAAACATGGACAGTGGGGGGCTTCTCTTGGTATGGCCGATTGTCGGCAATCAAAATGAACGTTCTCCCTAGGCTGTTGTACTATTTTCAGGCTTTACCAATTAGGATCCCACTACCAGAATTAAACAAACTTCAGACAGATCTGATTAGATTTATAAGAGGGGGCAAGAAAGCTATAATACCTTCACAAATATTAACACAACATAAACAATTAGGAGGTGTAGGGGTGCCAAATTTGCTTAATTATTATCAGGCAGCAAGAATAGCACAGTCAACCCTCATGAGCAAAAAAAAAAAAAATTAATTGGTGTGGGTCAAGGTAGAAACTTTAATGACTGGACATAACCAGTCAGAAGATATCTTGTGGAAACACCCAAAAGATATACTTAACTTGACAAAAGCCTCAAGAATAGCAGGAGAAATGATGTCCATGTGGCATTCGTTGTCCACTACTTTAAAGCTATTACCAGCAGATTCACTAATGAGGCCATTACGGACACTGATGGGCCCAGATTTTCAGGGGCTAATTGATAAATGGGCAAATAAGGGGCTTTATAGGCTAGCAGACTTTCTCCACAAAGGAAAAACAGAATTTATGTTTACCTGATAAATTTCTTTCTCCAACGGTGTGTCCGGTCCACGGCGTCATCCTTACTTGTGGGATATTCTCTTCCCCAACAGGAAATGGCAAAGAGCCCAGCAAAGCTGGTCACATGATCCCTCCTAGGCTCCGCCTACCCCAGTCATTCGACCGACGTTAAGGAGGAATATTTGCATAGGAGAAACCATATGGTACCGTGGTGACTGTAGTTAAAGAAAATAAAATATCAGACCTGATTAAAAAAACCAGGGCGGGCCGTGGACCGGACACACCGTTGGAGAAAGAAATTTATCAGGTAAACATAAATTCTGTTTTCTCCAACATAGGTGTGTCCGGTCCACGGCGTCATCCTTACTTGTGGGAACCAATACCAAAGCTTTAGGACACGGATGAAGGGAGGGAGCAAATCAGGTCACCTAAATGGAAGGCACCACGGCTTGCAAAACCTTTCTCCCAAAAATAGCCTCAGAAGAAGCAAAAGTATCAAACTTGTAAAATTTGGTAAAAGTGTGCAGTGAAGACCAAGTCGCTGCCCTACATATCTGATCAACAGAAGCCTCGTTCTTGAAGGCCCATGTGGAAGCCACAGCCCTAGTGGAATGAGCTGTGATTCTTTCGGGAGGCTGCCGTCCGGCAGTCTCGTAAGCCAATCTGATGATGCTTTTAATCCAAAAAGAGAGAGAGGTAGAAGTTGCTTTTTGACCTCTCCTTTTACCTGAATAAACAACAAACAAGGAAGATGTTTGTCTAAAATCCTTTGTAGCATCTAAATAGAATTTTAGAGCGCGAACAACATCCAAATTGTGCAACAAACGTTCCTTCTTTGAAACTGGTTTTGGACACAGAGAAGGTACGATAATCTCCTGGTTAATGTTTTTGTTAGAAACAACTTTTGGAAGAAAACCAGGTTTAGTACGTAAAACCACCTTATCTGCATGGAACACCAGATAAGGAGGAGAACACTGCAGAGCAGATAATTCTGAGACTCTTCTAGCAGAAGAAATCGCAACTAAAAACAAAACTTTCCAAGATAATAACTTAATATCAACGGAATGTAAGGGTTCAAACGGAACCCCCTGAAGAACTGAAAGAACTAAATTGAGACTCCAAGGAGGAGTCAAAGGTTTGTAAACAGGCTTGATTCTAACCAGAGCCTGAACAAAGGCTTGAACATCTGGCACAGCTGCCAGCTTTTTGTGAAGTAATACCGACAAGGCAGAAATCTGTCCCTTCAGGGAACTTGCAGATAATCCTTTTTCCAATCCTTCTTGAAGGAAGGATAGAATCCTAGGAATCTTAACCTTGTCCCAAGGGAATCCTTTAGATTCACACCAACAGATATATTTTTTCCAAATTTTATGGTAAATCTTTCTAGTCACAGGCTTTCTGGCCTGAACAAGAGTATCGATAACAGAATCTGAGAATCCTCGCTTCGATAAAATCAAGCGTTCAATCTCCAAGCAGTCAGCTGGAGTGAAACCAGATTCGGATGTTCGAACGGACCCTGAACAAGAAGGTCTCGTCTCAAAGGTAGCTTCCAAGGTGGAGCCGATGACATATTCACCAGATCTGCATACCAAGTCCTGCGTGGCCACGCAGGAGCTATCAAGATCACCGACGCCCTCTCCTGCTTGATCCTGGCTATCAGCCTGGGGATGAGAGGAAATGGCGGGAACACATAAGCTAGTTTGAAGGTCCAAGGTGCTACTAGTGCATCCACTAGAGCCGCCTTGGGATCCCTGGATCTGGCCCCGTAGCAAGGAACTTTGAAGTTCTGACGAGAGGCCATCAGATCCATGTCTGGAATGCCCCACAGGTGAGTGACTTGGGCAAAGATTTCCGGATGGAGTTCCCACTCCCCCGGATGCAATGTCTGCCGACTCAGAAAATCCGCTTCCCAATTTTCCACTCCTGGGATGTGGATAGCAGACAGGTGGCAGGAGTGAGACTCCGCCCAAAGAATAATTTTGGTTACTTCTTCCATCGCTAGGGAACTCCTTGTTCCCCCCTGATGGTTGATGTACGCAACAGTCGTCATGTTGTCTGATTGAAACCGTATGAACCTGGTCCTCGCAAGCTGGGGCCAGGCCTGGAGAGCATTGAATATCGCTCTCAGTTCCAGAATATTTATCGGTAGAAGAGATTCTTCCCGAGACCAAAGACCCTGAGCTTTCAGGGATCCCCAGACCGCGCCCCAGCCTATCAGACTGGCGTCGGTCGTGACAATGACCCACTCTGGTCTGTGGAACATCATCCCTTGAGACAGATTGTCCAGGGACAGCCACCAACGGAGTGAGTCTCTGGTTCTCTGATTTACTTGTATCTTCGGAGACAAGTCTGTATAGTCCCCATTCCACTGACTGAGCATGCACAGTTGTAATGGTCTTAGATGAATGCGCGCAAAAGGAACTATGTCCATCGCCGCCACCATCAACCCGATCACTTCCATGCACTGAGCTATGGAAGGAAGAGGAACGGAATGAAGTATCCGACAAGAGTCCAGAAGCTTTGTTTTTCTGGCCTCTGTTAGAAAGATCCTCATTTCTAAGGAGTCTATAATTGTTCCCAAGAAGGGAACCCTTGTTGACGGGGATAGAGAACTCTTTTCCACGTTCACTTTCCAGCCGTGAGATCTGAGAAAGGCCAGGACAATGTCCGTGTGAGCCTTTGCTTGAGGAAGGGACGACGCTTGAATCAGAATGTCGTCCAGGTAAGGTACTACTGCAATGCCCCTTGGTCTTAGCACCGCTAGAAGGGACCCTAGTACCTTTGTGAAAATCCTTGGAGCAGTGGCTAATCCGAAAGGAAGCGCCACGAACTGGTAATGTTTGTCCAGGAATGCAAACCTTAGGAACCGATGATGTTCCTTGTGGATAGGAATATGTAGATACGCATCCTTTAAATCCACCGTGGTCATGAATTGACCTTCCTGGATGGAAGGAAGGATAGTTCGAATGGTTTCCATCTTGAACGATGGGACCTTGAGAAATTTGTTTAAGATCTTGAGATCTAGGATTGGTCTGAACGTTCCCTCTTTTTTGGGAACTATGAACAGATTGGAGTAGAACCCCATCCCTTGTTCTCTTAATGGAACAGGATGAATCACTCCCATTTTTAACAGGTCTTCTACACAATGTAAGAACGCCTGTCTTTTTATGTGGTCTGAAGACAACTGCGACCTGTGGAACCTCCCCCTTGGGGGAAGTCCCTTGAATTCCAGAAGATAACCCTGGGAGACTATTTCTAGCGCCCAAGGATCCAGAACATCTCTTGCCCAAGCCTGAGCGAAAAGAGAGAGTCTGCCCCCCACCAGATCCGGTCCCGGATCGGGGGCCAATATTTCATGCTGTCTTGGTAGCAGTGGCAGGTTTCTTGGCCTGCTTTCCCTTGTTCCAGCCTTGCATTGGTCTCCAAGCTGGCTTGGCCTGAGAAGTATTACCCTCTTGCTTAGAGGACGTAGCACCTTGGGCTGGTCCGTTTTTACGAAAGGGACGAAAATTAGGTCTATTTTTTGCCTTGAAGGGCCGATCCTGAGGAAGGGCGTGGCCCTTACCCCCAGTGATATCAGAGATAATCTCTTTCAAGTCAGGACCAAACAGCGTTTTCCCCTTGAAAGGAATGTTTAGTAGCTTGTTCTTGGAAGACGCATCAGCCGACCAAGATTTCAACCAAAGCGCTCTGCGCGCCACAATAGCAAACCCAGAGTTCTTAGCCGCTAACTTAGCCAATTGCAAAGAGGCGTCTAGAGTGAAAGAATTAGCCAATTTGAGAGCATTGATTCTGTCCATAATCTCCTCATAAGGAGGAGAGTCACTATCGAGCACCTTAAGCAGTTCATCAAACCAGAAATATGCGGCAGTAGTGACAGGGACAATGCATGAAATGGGTTGTAGAAGGTAACCCTGCTGAACAAACATCTTTTTAAGCAAACCTTCTAATTTTTTATCCATAGGATCTTTGAAAGCACAACTATCCTCTATGGGAATAGTGGTGCGTTTGTTTAAAGTAGAAACCGCTCCCTCGACCTTGGGGACTGACTGCCATAAGTCCTTTCTGGGGTCGACCATAGGAAACAATTTTTTAAATATGGGGGGAGGGACGAAAGGAATACCGGGCCTTTCCCATTCTTTATTAACAATGTCCGCCACCCGCTTGGGTATAGGAAAAGCTTCTGGGAGCCCCGGCACCTCTAGGAACTTGTCCATTTTACATAGTTTCTCTGGGATGACTAAATTTTCACAATCATCCAGAGTGGATAATACCTCCTTAAGCAAAATGCGGAGATGTTCCAATTTAAATTTAAATGTAATCACATCAGATTCAGCCTGCTGAGAAATGTTCCCTAAATCAGTAATTTCTCCCTCAGACAAAACCTCCCTGGCCCCCTCAGATTGGGTTAGGGGCCCTTCAGAGATATTAATATCAGCGTCGTCATGCTCTTCAGTAACTAAAACAGAGCAGCCACGCTTACGCTGACAAGGGTTAATTTTGGCTAAAATGTTTTTGACAGAATTATCCATTACAGCCGTTAATTGTTGCATAGTAAGGAGTATTGGCGCGCTAGATGTACTAGGGGCCTCCTGAGTGGGCAAGACTCGTGTAGACGAAGGAGGGAATGATGCAGTACCATGCTTACTCCCCTCACTTGAGGAATCATCTTGGGCATCATTGTCATTATCACATAAATCACATTTATTTAAATGAATAGGAATTCTGGCTTCCCCACATTCAGAACACAGTCTATCTGGTAGTTCAGACATGTTAAACAGGCATAAACTTGATCAGAAAGTACAAAAAACGTTTTAAAATAAAACCGTTACTGTCACTTTAAATTTTAAACTGAACACACTTTATTACTGCAATTGCGAAAAAACATGAAGGAATTGTTCAAAATTCACCAAATTTTCACCACAGCGTCTTAAAGCCTTGAAAATATTGCACACCAATTTTGGAAGCTTTAACCCTTAAAATAACGGAACCGGAGCCGTTTTAAGCTTTAAACCCCTTTACAGTCCCTGGTATCTGCTTTGCTGAGACCCAACCAAACCCAAAGGGGAATACGATACCAAATGACGCCTTCAGAAGTCCTTTATAAGTATCAGAGCTCCTCTCACATGCGACTGCATGCCATGCCTCTCAAAAACAAGTGCGCAACACCGGCGCGAAAATGAGACTCTGCCTATGCTTTGGGAAAGCCCCTAAAGAATAAGGTGTCTAAAACAGTGCCTGCCGATATTATTATATCAAAATACCCAGATAAAATGATTCCTCAAGGCTAAATATGTGTTAATAATCAATCGATTTAGCCCAGAAAAAGTCTACAGTTTAAATAAGCCCTTGTGAAGCCCTTATTTACAATCGTAATAAACATGGCTTACCGGATCCCATAGGGAAAATGACAGCTTCCAGCATTACATCGTCTTGTTAGAATGTGTCATACCTCAAGCAGCAAGGGACTGCAAACTGTTCCCCCAACTGAAGTTAATTGCTCTCAACAGTCCTGTGTGGAACAGCCATGGATTTTAGTTACGGTTGCTAAAATCATTTTCCTCATACAAACAGAATTCTTCATCTCTTTTCTGTTTCTGAGTAAATAGTACGTACCAGCACTATTTGAAAATAACAAACTCTTGATTGAATAATGAAAAACTACAGTTAAACACTAAAAAACTCTAAGCCATCTCCGTGGAGATGTTGCCTGTACAACGGCAAAGAGAATGACTGGGGTAGGCGGAGCCTAGGAGGGATCATGTGACCAGCTTTGCTGGGCTCTTTGCCATTTCCTGTTGGGGAAGAGAATATCCCACAAGTAAGGATGACGCCGTGGACCGGACACACCTATGTTGGAGAAATTAGCTACACACCAACAAATACAAGAAAAAATACTGCCAGAGAAATTACATTGGTTCTTGTATTTACAGATAGCATCAACCATTTCTAAGGTTTTACCCCCACACCCCAGACAGAACTTGACGACACTAGAAAAACTCTGTAAGACTGAGTTTCGACAGAAAAAGATAATCTCAACTCTATACATAGCACTACAGACAGCTAAACACACGTCCAAATCACTCCTGATGGAGAAATGGGAACGAGATACCAATCTCACACACTCTAAGGACGAATGGGACGAGATTTTTTATAACTCAGGCAAAGGAATGATTAGCGCAGATTTAAAAGAAAACTGCATTAAGACGACTTTTAGGTGGTATCTGACTCTGATGATCACGTCACACTACACTCAAAACAGAAGTAAAAATTGCTACAGAGGCTGCGAGGAAGCAGGAACATATATTCACATGTGGTGGGAATGCCCTCAGATACAGCAGATATGGGTTAACTTATCTAAATTGTTGAGTGACGTGCTCTTGGAAAATATTACCCTGACAAAGACTCAAGCTTTATTAAATGAACGTATAAAACCCTTTAACTCAGCTACAAACACATTTATACATACTTTATGTACTGCTACTAGGATATGTGTAGTGCGTTACTGGGGGGTGGGGATTCCCACATGGGGAGAGGTAATGGGGAAAATTAAGACAATATACAAACTATCTGAGTCAGCTTCCTTTATACAAGCCAATCACGAACAATTTTTAAAAATCTGGAACTATTGGATCTTGAGCGGATGCTAGTCAGCCATAGAGGGAGAAGATAGGCACATTTTCACTTTAGATCTAGGAAATAGACAGGGGAAGGCAAGATGACAATCGACTGTAGAAACCTGTTCCTGTTTGGAGGGAACGAGGCTCTCCCCTTGGATTGGCAACAGGTGAAATGAACGACCAGGCAAGTTATTATTTGATGCTGCATTGAGTGGGGGAGGGGGGGGGAGTTATTGTTGATTGTTTATTGTTAGAAGGAAGGGGGGGGGGAAAGAGGGGGAAAGTTTTAGAAAAATACAAGAAAGCGTTATGAAAAGGGGAGGTCGCGGAAAATTTCATGTCTTCTGTTAATGATTTATTGCACTCCCTAATTCATATCGCTGTTAATGATTGAAGGCTAAATCACACTGATTGTTAGAATATGTTGATCTAAATAACCAATGACTTGTTGCCCAAATGTAAGATTCATCTACTGTCAAATTCTGATTATTGAAATATTTCAACCATCATAGACTCTTAACTGACTGACTTTTATCAAAAAGCATAAGAGGTGATGATGTATAAATGAAAAATGGTACAAAGTGTGATGCATTTTCTTTTTGTATGTTTTACAATAAAAATTATTTCAACTAATTAAGTACAAGGATGAGGCAGCAGAGTGGTCAGGCAAAGCAATGGTCAGTGTCCCTTTAATCAAGTGCAAGGAGGTACTCACGAGCCAGAAAGCAGAAGCTGGAATGCAAACAACAAACGGGGGCGGAAACAGGAAGGCTGCGTCATGTTGCTAAGCAACGTGACACGCAGAAACAGAGAGAGATCCGGGAGCCGCAGCAACACGGCAATGATAGGATCAGATCATGACAAGAAGAAGGTCCTTCTTAGGACAATTGGCAAGGGGGAAGAGATGACATCTTCACCAAATCTGTGAACCAGATCCTGCGAGGCCAGGCAGGAGCTATTAGATCACAGATGCCCTCTCCTGTTTAAAACGAGCAATGACTCGAGTAAAGAGAGAAAACAGAGAGAACAGGAATGCCTGACTGAAGTTCCAAAGTACCTCCAGAGAGACAATCAGAGCGGCTTGTGGATCTCTTGATATTGAGCCATACATTGGAAGTCTGGCTTTTTGGCGCATCGCCACTCAGATCCAACTCCAGAACCCCCATCTGAGGGATATCATTGAAAATACCTCCGGGTAGAGAGTCCACTCCCCAGGAAGAAAGGTCTGCCTGATCAGAAAATACGCTTCCCAGTTGTCCACCTCTGGAATGTGGATGGAAGATAGGAGACAATCGTGGGATTCTGCCCAATGGAGAATACGGGTCATCTCCTATATGACTAACGAACTCCAAGTTCCTCCTTGGAAATAGATGTATGCCCCCGGAGAGATGACAGAATGGAATTTGTTAAAATGATCAAAGCTAGCTGAGGCCAGGCTGATAAAGCCTTGAAGACCTCTCTCAACTCTAGAAATGTTTATGGGAAGAGAAGATACCTCTCGAGTCCAAAGACTTAATAGGGAGATATAAGCCTTTAAGGAGCCCCCTGGTCTCTGTTCGATTGACAGAGCATGCATAGATGTAGGGGTCTCAGATAGAACTGAGCAAAAGAAATGATGTCCATGGAAGCGACTGTCAGGACAATTGTCCAGTATAATTCACCATTTTGATATTGCATATTAATCACATATGTCTGTACTATATAATATAGGGGTACAATTGATCATGTGTATTTACTTATATATTCAGGTACACATACACATATATATTATTTTTCAGTATTAATATGTAGCTATTAGCTAGTGCTGCTTGTCAGTATATAATTGCTTACTGTGAAGTTTTTGTACTTTATCAAAATAATCCATGTTTAGTTACTATGATATTCAAGGTCCCCAACATAGCTGCTTGATTCCTATCATCATATTATTGGTATAAATATCCACAAATATCCCCATGTTTTTTTATACATGGTTCCAGTAAGTCTCTTTTTCTATAAATATTAGTTGGGTTCAACCTTGGTTAACGGTCAAATCGAGATACTGACTTGTTTTTCAGAATATATTTACAAATACATATTTGTCTGTTATAGCTTAGTGACAAGTGCAATCTTCCGAGGGAAAAATATTCTAACTTCTAAATCGTAGCTTATTAACAAAAATGTTAATTAATCTGTAATTAGTGTTAGCCAATCATTATTGTGAACCTAACCTTATCAGTTGGGATGGAGTTAAGCATTTTCCATAAAATGCACACTCACCCACAAAAGGGGGAGAGGGGGACACAAGCAGACAGCACAAGGGGCCACACTGAGCATGCATGATGACCACACCCTATCCAGAGGAGATGGGAGGCTAAGCTGACCAGACAAGTCAGGATAATGGCAAGAGAGGGTCCAGGGGTAACCTAAGAGGTTCTTTTTACACTGAACCCCAGTGAAGGATCCCACAATGTTGATAAGTATGAAACAAACCTATATGAAATTTTTTTGTTAATATGATTTATGCTCTTTACATTTATATTCAAAGTTTTATTATTGAATCAGGTGAGTTAATCAATTCTGGTTTGCCCTTTATAGTCACAAATATTTTTGTTTAGTAATTCCTGTTAACCTGGTCTTATCTGTCGACAATAACACTGGGTCAATCAGGAATCTGGTAATAATATCATTTTCTTATGGTTTGCCAGGATTATTAGTTTACCTGATTCTTGTCAGCTATGCTGAGAATTTAAATAACAAAAGTTTCTGTTTCTCTATTATACCTGCAAGCTACTGCAAATAAAATAATTTAGTGATTGTTTTCATTAGTTTTAACCTGATAATCATTAAATCATTGTAATGATGTATGTTTATTGATTTGCTGTATTCAAATATTGCTTATTATTTCCAACTAGTCCTAAAGCCCGTTCACACGGGCCGTGTTGTGTTATATTTAATCAATCTCTCTCTCTCTCTCTCTCTCTCTCTCTCTCTCGTGCGCCCTCACTTGCCGGTCCTCGCGCTGCTTTGTTTTCACCCCTGCGCGTGCGATCTGCTCTGCTGCCCGGTCCTCGCGCTGCTGTCGGGTGGGTGCGCGTGCGATCAGCTGCAAGAGTTTGTCTGAACTGCGCATGACGGCTTCAGACAAACTCTTGTCTTTTATAATATAGGATAATTCTTTTAATAAACTAACACCTAGATTACGAGTTTTGCAGTAACAGGGGTGCGTTGCTAACGCACAGTTTTTCCTCACCGCTCATTTAAGACAATGCTGGTATTACAGGTTTTTTTAAACCCGGCGTTAGCCGCAAAAAAGTGAGCGTAGAGAAAAATTTAGCTCCACATCTCACCTCAATACCAGCGCTGCTTACGTTAGCGGTAAGCAGGTAAAATGTGCTTGTGCACGATTTCCCCATAGGAATCAATGGGGCAGATTCGGCTGAAAAAAAAACCTAACACCTGCAAAAAAGCAGCGTTCAGCTCCTAACGCAGCCCCATTGATTTCTATGGGGAAATACATTTTATGTCTACACCTAACACCCTAACATGAACCCCGAGTCTAAACACCCCTAATATTATACTTATTAACCCCTAATCTGCCGCCCCCGACATCGCCGACACCTACATTATATTATTAACCCCTAATCTGCCGCTCCGGACACCGCCGCCACCAACATTATACTTATGAACCCCTAATCTGATGCCCCCAAGATCGCTGAACCCTACATTATATTTATTATCCCCTAATCTGCCGCCCCCAATGTCACCGCAACCTAACTACATTTATTGGCCCCTAATCTGCCGCACACAACGTCGCCGCCACTATAATAAATATATTAACCCCTAAACCTAAGTCTAACCCTAACACCCCCCTAACTTAAATATAATTTAAAATAATCTAAATAAAATTACTACAATTAACTAAATTATTCCTATTTAAGACTAAATACTTACCTATAAAATAAACCCTAAGATAGCTACAATATAACTAATTGGAATTCAAGGGACGCCATCTTGGATGACGTCATTTAAAGGAACCTTCATTCTTCAGTTGGACTTCGTTTGAAGAGGATGCTCCGCGTCGGATGTCTTGAAGATGAAGATGAAGACTTCTGCCCGTCTGGAGGACTTCTTCTGGCCGGCTTCGATGAAGACTTCTGCCCCTCTGGAGGACCACTTCGCCCGGCTTCCTTGAGGACTTCGGCCCGGCTGGGTGAAGACTTCTCAAGGTAGGGTGATCTTCAAAGGGTTAGTGTTAGGTTTAAGTAAGGGGGTATTGGGTGGGTTTTAGAGTAGGGTTGGGTGTGTGGGTGGTGGGTTTTAATGTTGGGAGGGTATTGTATTTTTTTTGTTTCAGGTAATAGAGCTGATTACTTTGGGGCAATGCCCCGCAAAAGGCCCTTTTAAGGGCTATTTGTAATTTAGTATAGGTAAGGGATTTTTATTATTTTGGGGGCTTTTTTATTTTATTAGGGGGATTAGATTATGTGTAAATAGTTTAAAATTCTTGTAATTATTTTATTATTTTCTGTAATTTAGTTTTTTTTTTTTTGTACTTTAGATAATTTTTTTCAATTGTATTTAATTGTAGTTAGTTTAGGTAATTAATTTAATTATAGTGTAGTGTTAGATGTAATTGTAACTTAGGTTAGGATTTATTTTACAGGTAAATTTGAATTTATTTTAACTAGGTAGCTATTAAATAGTTAATAACCTTTTAATAACTATTGTACCTAGTTAAAATAAATACAAAGTTGCCTGTAAAATAAAAATAAACCCGAAGCTAGCTACAATGTAACTATTAGCTATATTGTAGCTAGCTTAGGGTTTATTTTATAGGTAAGTATTTCGTTTTAAATAGGAATAATTTAGTTAATGATAGTAGTTTTCTTTAGATTTATTTAAATTATATTTAAGTTAGGGGGTGTTAGGGTTAGGGTTAGACTTAGGTTTAGGGGTTAATAACTTTAATATAGTTGCTGCGACGTTGGGGGTGGCAGATTAGGGGTTAATAAATGTAGGTAGGTGTAGGCGATGTTAGGAACGGCAGATTAGGGGTTAATAAAATTTAACTAATGTTTGAGATGCGGGAGTGTGGCGGTTTAGGGGTTAATATATTTATTGAAGTGGCGGCGATGTCCGGTCGGCAGATTAGGGGTTAAAAAATGTATTTGTTTGCAATGGGGGGGGGGCTCGGTTTAGGGGTTAATAGGTAATTTATGGGTGTTAGTGTACTTTTTAGCACTTTAGTTAAAAGTTTTATGTTACGGCGTTAGCCCATAAAACTCTTAACTACTGACTTTTAAATGAGGTAGGAGTCTTGACAGGAGAGGGTGTACCGCTCACTTTTCCCACGACTCGTAATACCGGCGTTATGCAAGTCCCATTGAAAAGATAGGATACGCAATTTACGTAAGTGGATTTGCGGTATGCTCGAGTCGTGGAAAAATGTGAGCGGTACACCTTTACCTGCAAGGCTCGTAATACCAGCGGGCGTTAAAAAGCAGCGTTGGGACCTCTCAATGCTGCTTTTTAAGGCTAACGCAAAACTCGTAATCTAGCAGTAAGTTTGTTTATTGATCTGGTCTCAGTTTAATTAATAGACAAATCAGAACTAAAAGGATTCAGGTTTTATATATTTATCCTTTGCAAATGATATAATTCAGAGTGTTATTAAATTGCACACATTGCCCCTGCAAAGTTGGTAACCGCTATTATATAAATATTGAGTTACATTATCAGAATGATATAGAGATTCCATAATATTTATTGTGTCTAAACACATAATACACTTTGCGGGTACACTACTGAAATAACAATAAAAATAATATTAATAATAAGGATAATATTCATAACATTATATTTGTAGGTACAGCGGAGAGTTTAAAGGCTCTATTAATTATTATTATTTTTTTGTTGAAATAATTAGCATTTATCAGGTTTTAGTGTAAATTTTATATTTTTAAGCAGTAAACAGTGTTTCTACTTTAAGGAAAAATGAAATTTTGAGCTTGCTTTACTATCCTTGAGAAGAATGATAACATTGTGAATGTTTTGGTTTTCTTTTTTATTAAAAAAAGTTCTCTCTTGTGTTTGGCTTTGTCACAGAGGGAAAAATGTGTACTTTACATTTAAAGCAGCAGTACTGGTTATACCTGCAAGCTACGGCATATAAAATAATTTAGTGATTGTTTTCATTAGTTTTAACCTGATAATCATTAAATCATTGTAATGTATGTTTATCGATTTGCTGTATTCAAATATTGCTTATTATTTCCAATAATTCTTTTAATAAACTAAGTTTGTTTATTGATCTGGTCTCAGTTTAATTAATAGACAAATCAGAACTAAAAGGATTCAGGTTTTATATATATTATCCTTTGCAAATGATATAATTCAGAGTGTTATTAAATTGCACACATTGCCCCTGCAAAGTTGGTAACCGCTATTATATAAATATTGAGTTACATTATCAGAATGATATAGAGATTCCATAATATTTATTGTGTCTAAACACATAATACACTTTGCGGGTACACTACTGAAATAATAATAAAAATAATAATAATAATAAGGATAATATTCATAACACAACCATCAGACCAACTACTTCAATACACTGAGCCACCGAAAGACGGATAGAAGACTGAAGTGAGAAGCAGGAAGCAAGAAGTTTGGACTTTCTGACCTCCGTCAGAAAAATCTTCATATATAGAGAATCTATAATTGTTCCTAAGAAACACACCCTGGAGGATGGCTCCAGGGACTCTGCTAACTGAAAAGATAGCGCCTGAACCAAGATGTCGTCCAGGCATGGCGTCCCTGCTATTCCCTCAGATCCGACCACTGTCAAAGGGACCCCTTGTTCCCTTGTAAAGATTCAAGGGGCCGTAGCAAGGTCAAAGGGAAGAGCAACAAAAAGGAAGTGCTTGTGACCAAACTGTAGTCCTAAGATCACTAGACAAATTATGATCTTAACATATAACTATTTAAAAAGTCACTGTATCAGATATATATATATATATATATATATATATAAGACAATACCTGATGTCTCAAACACTATCAGAAATCCCTCTATAGGAGAAAAAAAGATAATAATGAGTCCATATACCTAATTATGGACATCCAAATAAATGTTAGTGTCCTAATAACACAAAAAAGTATGTAAATGATACTACTGGCCCAACCTACATAAAAAGGGGTATAAACCATCTCAATATGAGAGAGATTATAATATTGAGCCACAATGCCCAAACTAGGGACATAAAATAAGATATTAGTGACATACAAAACACTAAACCTTATATGTACTGTATATATCCTATTACCATAGAAAATGTCCCAGACATGAACAGAGTTGAAATCATGTTTCCAATTATATAAAAAAAAATCTTATAAGAGACAAATATTTTGGAGTCCTGAGAGTCCTCAGAATGTAAATTAAAATTGCTAATTAAAACTCTTGTAATGTTCCTGGAATTAAATAACAGGTAAATAATGAAAATAAAATTATAGAAGTCATGTCACCATACGGTCCAGAACACTGGATACCCAAAATATATCTCATTGATCTGCCTACAGAGATCAATCCAGGGTCTAATTAAGAGTAAAAAGGAGAGTAAAGAAACTCTGCAAAAAAAAAAAAAAAAAAAAGAGTAAACTAGAGCATGAGCCTAGTGTGAGACCTGAACTCACAAGATTCATAATATGAAACTGAGGCGCTACCAATCGCGCTATCAAAGCTCAGGCTGAAACACACATACAAATTTAATTAGATAATACTAAAGAGAAAGAAACCCCCATTTAAAGGAGTAATATTTCACACCTCAGTTTGATAATATAAGACATGGATATCAAAAACACTATACAATGTCTTATTATAAAATTACCCTTAAATGCCACTAGGTGGAACCAAATATGGAGAAATTCCTGAATAACAGGAAAATATTGGGTGTGGGTAAAAGCTGGATCCTATCGGATCCATGCCTAATTTAGACAGATACACACAAATTTAAGTGTTTTCCACACAAACACATCCAGACACTCCTGTATACAACAACATTTACTGCAAAACATTTGGGTCCTTTCAGAACCAGCACTTTATTACATAAAAACAGCCGGATCCTACCGGATCCATGCCTAATTTAGACAGATAAACACAAATTAAAGTGTTTTCCATACAAACACATCCAGACACTTCTGTATCCAACAACATTTCACTGCAAAACATTTGGGTCCTTTCAGAACCAGCACTTTTTTTACAGAAAAACAGCCACATCCTGCCGAATTCATGCCTAATTTCGACAGAAACACACACATTTAAGTGTTTTCCACACAAACACATCCAGACACTTCTGTATCCAACAACATTTTACTCAAAAACATTTGGGTTCTTTCAGAACCAACACTTTTTTACAGAAAAACAGCCGGATCCTACCGGATACATGCCTAATTTAGACAAATACACACAAATGTAAGTGTTTTCCACACAAACACATCCAGACACACCTGTATCAACAATATTTTACTGCAAAACATTTCGGTCCTTTCAGAACCAGACCTTTTTTTTACAGAAAAACAGCCGGATCCTGCCGGATCCATGCCTAATTTAGACAGATACACACAAATTTTATTTTTTTCCACACAAACACATCCATACACTTCTGTATCAAACAACATTTTACTCAAAAACATCAGGGTCCTTTCAGAACCAACACTTTTTTAAAGAAAAACAGCCGGTTCCTGCCGGATCCATGCCTAATTTCAACAGATACACACAAATGTAAGTGTTTTCCATACAAACACATTCAGACACTTCTGGATCTATCAATATTTTACACAAAAACATTTGGGTCCTTTCAGAACCAACAATTTTTTATTTACAGAAAAACAACTGGATCCTACCGATCCATGCCTAATTTAGACAAATACACACAAATTTAAGTATTTTCCATACAAATACATCCAGACACTTCTGGATCCAAAAACATTTGGGTCCTTTCCGAACCAACACTTTTTTACAGAAAAACAGCCAGATCCTGCCGGATCCATGCCTAATTTAGACAAATACACACAAATTTAAGTATTTTCCACACAAACACATTCAGACACTTCTGTATCCAACAACATTTTACTCAAAAACATTTGGATCCTTTTAGAACCAACAGTTTTGCTGTTTTTCTGTAAAAACTGTTGGTTCTGAAAGGACCTAGATGGATGTGTTTGTGTGGACAAAAATTTAATTTGTGTATATCTGTCTAAATTAGACATGGATAGGGTAGGATCAGATTATTTTTGTGTAAAACAAATGTGTTTGTTCTGAAAGGACCCAGATGATTTTTTTGTGTAAAATAGTGATGGATCAGAAGTATCTGGAGGTATTTGTGTGGAAAACACTTACATTTGTGTATATCTGTCTAAATTAGACATGGATCCGGCAGGATCTGGCTGTTTTTGTGTAAAAAAGTGTTGGTTTTTAAAGGAACCAGATTATTTTTGTAAAATATTGCTGGATCCACAAGTATCTGGATGTACTTGTGTGGAAAATACTTACATTTGTGTATATCTGCCTAAATTAGGCATTGATCCGGCAGGATACAGCGGTTTTTCTGTAAAAAAGTGTTGGTTCTTAAAGGACGCAGATATTTTTGTGCAAAATATTATTGGATCCAGAAGTGTCTGGAAGTGTTTGTATAGAAAATATTTAAATTTGAGGATATCTGTCTAAATTAGACATGAATGGGGGGCGGAGCTAGCCTAAGAGCAGAGAAGACGTGGTTTGAGAGAGCTCCTGCATAACTTTGCGATTTAGCTAAATAAACGTGTTAAGATACACTGACACAAAGGACATTCTTGTATGTGTGGCTGTCAGGAGCTCTGTAGCAGCGAAGGATTGAGAGACCGGTGTTTTATTCCCCCTGCTGGGGATGAGATTGGAGCCGTGACTGCAGGTGGCCATCAGACAGACCGGAACCCAAGGATCCCGCAAGACTTACCTCCCCTGATACACATACAGCAAGAATAGAAGAACCGGTGAGTCAGAGGGACAGTGGGGATCATAACTTCAGCTGACCGGCTTAAAGTTAGGCGGAGGAAAAGAGGCGCGAAAAAGTGCCATTGCTGTGTGACGTCACAGCAGGCAACAGAGTAAAGCCGGAAGTGATAGCGAGGCTGAGACCGGAGTAAGACGCAGCAGGGAGAGAGGGGTTAGAGCTGCGCAATTAGACTCAGTAGGACCTCCTGTGCTCACGGGCTGTAATAAGCCTCCTGGCTGTTCAGTAGAACAGAAGAATCTCACACCTACAGATATTAAAGCTGCAGCTTACCCTGCCCTGCAAGGGCACTGAACGGAATCTGCACACCTTAGTGATCTTAAAATACCCAAATAAACGATCACAGAAACAGGGGGAAAAAACAAAACAAAAGCATAACACTGCCTGAATACTACTGAGAGTAAGGTGTAACTGAACCTCCATATAAGACCATTAACAGTAACACCACCCACCTTGATATATATATATACAAATAAAGTGTATCAAAAACCATCCAGCATATCTTTCAATCCTTTTCCTCCATATAGCAATTTATGGGCACCCTAGGCATTCTTTAACCCCTCACAAGTTAACTCTTCTGTACCCTGGCAGACACTGAATTGGGTGTCTCTGCTTTTCCTAACTACAGGCTGCTTAAACGCAACAAGATTGCAGAAGTGAATTTCTCCTTGCTTTTCTGTGGGGGTTTTTTGGTCAGCACCCTTTCCCCCCCCCTTTCCTGTCAGCCGTGAGTGGTGACAGGTCATACCCCAACTACCCTTTCCCGTGATCATCCTGTGAGGATAAATTCCCTGGGGAGAGGGGAATCACTGATTTCCACGTTTTTTCAAAATCTGTCTATAAGCTGTCTTGAAGGTCTCGCAACACATACACAATTAATATCTAGCTGATGACCCAATAAATACCACAATCCCCATTAGCAACAATTTGGGCTGCCCACGCCCCCTGAAGAAAAACATAATTTATGCTTACCTGATAAATTCCTTTCTTCTGTTGTGTGATCAGTCCACGGGTCATCATTACTTCTGGGATATAGCTCCTCCCCAACAGGAAATGCAAGAGGATTCACCCAGCAGAGCTGCATATAGCTCCTCCCCTCTACGTCAGTCCCAGTCATTCGACCAAGAATCAACGAGAAAGGAGTAACCAAGGGTGAAGTGGTGACTGGAGTATAATTTAAAAGATATTTACCTGCCTTAAAAACAGGGCGGGCCGTGGACTGATCACACAACAGAAGAAAGGAATTTATCAGGTAAGCATAAATTATGTTTTCTTCTGTTATGTGTGATCAGTCCACGGGTCATCATTACTTCTGGGATACCAATACCAAAGCAAAAGTACACGGATGACGGGAGGGAAAGGCAGGCTCATTATACAGAAGGAACCACTGCCTGAAGAACCTTTCTCCCAAAAATAGCCTCCGAAGAAGCAAAAGTGTCAAATTTGTAAAATTTGGAAAAAGTATGAAGTGAAGACCAAGTTGCAGCCTTGCAAATCTGTTCAACAGAGGCCTCATTCTTAAAGGCCCAAGTGGAAGCCACAGCTCTAGTGGAGTGAGCTGTAATTCTTTCAGGAGGCTGCTGTCCAGCAGTCTCATAGGCTAAACGTATTATGCTACGAAGCCAAAAAGAGAGAGAGGTAGCAGAAGCTTTTTGACCTCTCCTCTGTCCAGAGTAAACGACAAACAAGGAAGAAGTTTGACGAAAATCTTTAGTTGCCTGCAAGTAGAACTTGAGGGCACGAACTACATCCAGATTGTGTAAAAGACGTTCCTTCTTTGAAGAAGGATTTGGACACAAGGATGGGACAACAATCTCTTGATTGATGTTCCTGTTAGTGACTACCTTAGGTAAGAACCCAGGTTTAGTACGCAGAACTACCTTGTCTGAGTGAAAAATCAGATAAGGGGAATCACAATGTAAGGCTGATAACTCAGAGACTCTTCGAGCCGAGGAAATAGCCATTAAAAACAGAACTTTCCAAGATAACATTTTTATATCAATGGAATGAAGGGGTTCAAACGGAACACCCTGTAAAACGTTAAGAACTAAGTTTAAACTCCATGGTGGAGCAACAGCTTTAAACACAGGCTTGATCCTAGCTAAAGCCTGACAAAAGGACTGGACGTCTGGATTTTCTGACAGACGTCTGTGTAACAAGATGGACAGAGCTGAAATCTGTCCCTTTAATGAACTAGCTGATAAACCCTTTTCTAAACCTTCTTGTAGAAAAGACAGTATCCTAGCGATCCTAACCTTACTCCAGGAGTAACCTTTGGATTCGCACCAGTATAGGTATTTCCGCCATATTTTATGGTAAATCCTTCTGGTAACAGGCTTCCTAGCCTGAATTAGGGTATCAATAACCGACTCAGAAAAACCACGTTTTGATAAAATCAAGCGTTCAATTTCCAAGCAGTCAGCTTCAGAGAAGTTAGATTTTGATGTTTGAATGGACCCTGTATCAGAAGGTCCTGTCTTAGAGGTAGAGACCAAGGCGGACAGGATGACATGTCCACTAGATCTGCATACCAAGTCCTGCGTGGCCATGCAGGTGCTATTATAATTACTGATGCTCTCTCCTGTTTGATTTTGGCAATCAATCGAGGAAGCAGCGGGAAGGGTGGAAACACATAAGCCATCCTGAAGTTCCAAGGTGCTGTCAAAGCATCTATCAGAACTGCTCCCGGATCCCTGGATCTGGACCCGTAGCGAGGAAGTTTGGCGTTCTGGCGAGACGCCATGAGATCTATCTCTGGTTTGCCCCAACGTCGAAGTATTTGGGCAAAGACCTCCGGATGAAGTTCCCACTCCCCCGGATGAAAAGTCTGGCGACTCAAGAAATCCGCCTCCCAGTTCTCCACTCCCGGGATGTGGATTGCTGACAGGTGGCAAGAGTGAGACTCTGCCCAGCGAATTATCTTTGATACTTCCATCATTGCTAGGGAGCTTCTTGTCCCTCCCTGATGGTTGATGTAAGCTACAGTCGTGATGTTGTCCGACTGAAACCTGATGAACCCCCGAGTTGTTAACTGGGGCCAAGCCAGAAGGGCATTGAGAACTGCTCTCAATTCCAGAATGTTTATTGGAAGGAGACTCTCCTCCTGATTCCATAGTCCCTGAGCCTTCAGAGAATTCCAGACAGCGCCCCAACCTAGTAGGCTGGCGTCTGTTGTTACAATTGTCCAGTCTGGCCTGCTGAATGGCATCCCCCTGGACAGGTGTGGCCGATAAAGCCACCATAGAAGAGAATTTCTGGTCTCTTGATTCAGATTCAGAGTAGGGGACAAATCTGAGTAATCCCCATTCCACTGACTTAGCATGCATAATTGCAGCGGTCTGAGGTGTAGGCGTGCAAAAGGTACTATGTCCATTGCCGCTACCATTAAGCCGATCACCTCCATGCATTGAGATACTGACGGGTGTTGAATGGAATGAAGGACGCGGCATGCATTTTGAAGCTTTGTTAACCTGTCTTCTGTCAGGTAAATCTTCATTTCTACAGAATCTATAAGAGTCCCCAAGAATGGAACTCTTGTGAGAGGAAAGAGAGAACTCTTCTTTTCGTTCACTTTCCATCCATGCGACCTTAGAAATGCCAGAACTAACTCTGTATGAGACTTGGCAGTTTGAAAGCTTGAAGCTTGAATTAGAATGTCGTCTAGGTACGGAGCTACCGAAATCCCTCGCGGTCTTAGTACCGCTAGAAGGGCACCCAGAACCTTTGTGAAGATTCTTGGAGCCGTAGCCAATCCGAATGGAAGAGCTACAAACTGGTAGTGCCTGTCTAAGAAGGCAAACCTTAGATACCGGTGATGATCTTTGTGGATCGGTATGTGAAGGTAAGCATCCTTTAAATCCACTGTGGTCATGTACTGACCCTCTTGGATCATGGGTAAGATTGTCCGAATAGTTTCCATTTTGAACGATGGAACTCTTAGGAATTTGTTTAGAGTCTTTAAATCTAAGATTGGCCTGAAAGTTCCCTCTTTTTTGGGAACCACAAACAGGTTTGAGTAGAACCCTTGTCCTTGTTCCGACCGCGGAACCGGATGGATCACTCCCATTAATAACAGATCTTGTACGCAGCGTAGAAACGCTTCTTTCTTTATCTGGTTTGTTGACAACCTTGACAGATGAAATCTCCCTCTTGGGGGAGATAATTTGAAGTCTAGAAGGTATCCCTGCGATATGATCTCTAGAGCCCAGGGATCCTGAACATCTCTTGCCCAGGCCTGGGCGAAGAGAGAGAGTCTGCCCCCCACTAGATCCGGTCCCGGATCGGGGGCTCTCGGTTCATGCTGTCTTTGGGGCAGCAGCAGGTTTCCTGGCCTGCTTGCTCTTGTTCCAGGACTGGTTAGGCTTCCAGCCTTGCCTGTAACGAGCAACAGCTCCTTCCTGTTTTGGTGCAGTGGAGGTTGATGCTGCTCCTGTTTTAAAGTTCCGAAAGGGACGAAAATTAGACTGTCTAGCCTTAGCTTTGGCTTTGTCTTGAGGTAGGGCGTGGCCCTTACCTCCTGTAATGTCAGCGATAATCTCTTTCAAACCGGGCCCAAATAAAGACTGCCCCTTGAAAGGTATATTAAGTAATTTGGACTTAGAAGTAACATCAGCTGACCAGGATTTTAGCCACAGCGCCCTACGTGCCTGTATGGCGAATCCTGAGTTCTTAGCCGTAAGTTTGGTTAAATGTACTACGGCCTCCGAAATGAAGGAATTAGCTAGTTTAAGGACTCTAAGCCTGTCCGTAATGTCGTCTAGCGTAGATGAACTAAGGTTCTCTTCAAGCGACTCAATCCAAAATGCTGCCGCAGCCGTAATCGGCGCGATACATGCAAGGGGTTGTAATATAAAACCTTGTTGAACAAACATTTTCTTAAGGTAACCCTCTAATTTTTTATCCATTGGATCTGAGAAAGCACAGCTATCCTCCACCGGGATAGTGGTACGCTTAGCTAAAGTAGAAACTGCTCCCTCCACCTTGGGGACCGTTTGCCATAAGTCCCGAGTGGTGGCGTCTATTGGAAACATCTTTCTAAATATTGGAGGGGGTGAGAACGGCACACCGGGTCTATCCCACTCCTTAGTAACAATTTCAGTTAGTCTCTTAGGTATAGGAAAAACGTCAGTACTCGCCGGTACCGCAAAGTATTTATCCAACCTACACAGTTTCTCTGGTATTGCAACGGTGTTACAATCGTTGAGAGCTGCTAAGACCTCCCCTAGTAATACACGGAGGTTCTCCAATTTAAATTTAAAATTTGAAATATCTGAGTCCAATCTGTTTGGATCAGAACCGTCACCCACAGAATGAAGCTCTCCGTCCTCATGCTCTGCGAGCTGTGACGCAGTATCAGACATGGCCCTAGCATTGTCAGCGCACTCTGTTCTCACCCCAGAGTGATCACGCTTGCCTCTTAGTTCTGGTAATTTAGACAAAACTTCAGTCATAACAGTAGCCATATCTTGTAATGTTATCTGTAATGGCCGCCCAGATGTACTAGGCGCCAAAATATCACGCACCTCCCGGGCGGGAGATGCAGGTACTGCCGCGTGAGGCGAGTTAGTCGGCATAACTCTCCCCTCGCTGTTTGGTGAAATTTGTTCACATTGTACAGATTGACTTTTATTTAAAGTAGCATCAATACAGTTAGTACATAAATTTCTATTGGGCTCCACCTTGGCATTGGAACAAATGACACAGATATCTTCCTCTGAGTCAGACATGTTTAACACACTAGCAAAAAACTTACAACTTGGTTATAATCTTTTTTAGCAAAAAACGTACTGTGCCTCAAAGAGGTACTAACGATTAAATGACAGTTGAAATAGTGAACTGAAAAACAGTTATAGCATCAAACTTTAAAACAACAAAACTTTTAGCAAAGGTTTGTTCCCATTAGTAAAATAACAATAATTAAATTTGACATAAAAAATACAAAGCAACGTTTTTATTCACAGTCACTATAAGAATTCTCACAGCTCTGCTGAGAGAATTTACCTCCCTTCAAAGAAGTTTGAAGACCCCTGAGATCTATCAGAGATGAACCGGATCATGCAGGAAAAATAAAAGTAACTGACTGGTATTTTTTGATGCGTAGCAAAGAGCGCCAAAACGGCCCCTCCCTCTCCCACACAGCAGTGAAGAGAAACGAAACTGTCACAAATAAAGCAAAAAAACTGCCAAGTGGAAAATAATGCCCAAATATTTATTCACACAGTACCTCAGCAATGTAAACGATTCTACATTCCAGCAAAAACGTTTAACATGATAAATAGTTATTAAAAAGGATTAGTGACCTTTAACAGAGTAGTTCCGGTGAAATACCATCCCCAGAATACTGAAGTGTATACATACATGTCATTTTAACGGTATGGCAGGATTTTCTCATCAATTCCATTCAGAAAATAAAAACTGCTACATACCTCAATGCAGATTCCTCTGCCCGCTGTCCCCTGATCTGAAGCCTTTACCTCCCTCAGATGGCCGAGAACAGCAATATGATCTTAACTACTCCGGTTAAAATCATAGTAAAAAACTCTGACAGATTCTTCCTCAAACTCTGCCAGAGAAGTAATAACACGCTCCGGTGCTATTTTAAAATAACAAACTTTTGATTGAAGTCATAAAAACTAAGTATAATCACCATAGTCCTCTCACACATCCTATCTAGTCGTTGGGTGCAAGAGAATGACTGGGACTGACGTAGAGGGGAGGAGCTATATGCAGCTCTGCTGGGTGAATCCTCTTGCATTTCCTGTTGGGGAGGAGCTATATCCCAGAAGTAATGATGACCCGTGGACTGATCACACATAACAGAAGAAATATACAGCAACATAGTGGGTGGATATAAGCCATTTTAGATAGGAAACTGGAATCTTCAACTGTAAGACTAGATGACAGTTTGCTCAGTTAGAATGTGAATAACACCCAGGCATGTACAGGGGGAGTCAAACATCAGATGTCATAAGGAGTACAACACCAATGTGAATCTCTATATGCTGTGAAAATAATACTATACCTCAAGTTTCATCCTTTTTAGATTGTCTGCCGGATTCTAACTACGGAAGAAAAGCTAAGATCACTCCGGACTTTATATTGGCCTGAACACCCTACAACTCATTGCTCAGTGAGAGAAAGCCTCTGCGGCTGAAGTGGGGGTGCGAACATTTTATAGCCTTACCATTTGCCTAATTTACTCCCATTTGCCAACAAAATGGCTTCCAAGAGACCCACTACAGGGGATAAAACAATAAAATCTACAGCAGTGTCTACATTCTTTAAATCTGCTCAAACAAGCAAACCAGCAATGGAAACAGAAGCGGAGGAAGAATCAGACACTGACTCTCAACAGCAGCTACACGACAAAAGTCCGTTAACAAAAGCCGACCTTAGAAACTTAGTATCCAAAAAGGATATTGCAGACAATTTCAAAAAATTGTGGGAGAAAATTGACTCCATACACACATCGGTAACCAGTATCCTTTCGGAAATCAAATCGGATCTAATGGAGATGGGTAATAGGATAGAGACTTTAGAAGATCAAAAAGACTCCATGGTGGACCAAATGGATGAAATGTCTCAAGCTATGTCTACACAACAACAAACAATGGATGAACTTCAAGACAAACTGGAAGATCTAGAGAACAAGAGCAGGAGGAATAATATCCGCCTTAAAGGAATTCCAGAAGAAGTAGCCCCAGCAGAAATACTATCCTATCTTACCCAACTGTTTACCCAGATTACAAACTCTCTGACTGATTACACCTTTCATATAGAAAGAGCTCATAGAGCGCTGAAACCCAAACCTAAGCCAGGCCTACCCCCGAGAGACATCATAACCAAGTTAACTTTTTTCCCAGACAAAGAAAAATTTTTACAGGCGGCAAGGAAAAACCCAACATACAAATATCAAGGCAATGTGATTCAATTTTATCAGGATCTCGGCACCAAAACTCTGCAGAGGAGGGGAGCCCTTCGTCCTCTCACCAGCTTACTCAGAAAACATCAGATTTCGTATAGATGGGGGTTCCCATTTGCCTTACATATCACTAAAGACTCTAAGACAATTACACTTAAGGAACCAGAAGACATACCAGAGATATGTAAGATCTTGGAGCTGGAAACACCTATCACTTCAATCACGACACCCGGCCCAGCGAAGAGCAAAGACACTGATAGACATCCGGAAACATCTAAATGGCAGACAATCACAAGAAACAAAAGATCAAAAAAACAAGAGGGAAAATCTCCTAGACCATTCTACTAACAACTTAAGACTGTAATTTAATTTCACAACATTCATAGCTGGAATGACAACCAGGAGTAGATAAAGGTACAGTGGATGGGGATAACTCCGGAGTGCCCTCAAAATCTCTGGGAATAGGGCTCTCTAATCCCCAATCTATTGCAAACTCCTTTTTAGAACTATTTACTCCTAATAACTTTACGTTAAGATATTGTTGCAGAAGTTATATGTTGTTGTGGGGATATAGCCTCCCCAGTGCACTATGTTTTCTTGTTTTTCTTATTTACTCTCATGATATATTACAAGTTATCCTTTCGAAGTCCTCATATTGAGGATCTTAGATTATTGTTTCTCATGTTAATGACCATGTATTTTTTTTTCAGTTCCCTTTACCTTCCCAGTGACGACATAGAACAGACCACCACTTACAATCCTGATTACTCACAATTTATACGACTAGGGATCCAGTTTAGAGACCTACAGGTAACAAAATCCATTTTGCAACTTCACACCGTAGGCATATTACCATGACCCCTACCATAAAAATACTGTCCCACAATGTTAGGGGCTTAAACACAGATGTAAAAAGGAGAATGGCAATGTCGCAATACACCTCCCTACATGCTAACATCCTGTTCCTACAAGAGACCCATTTGCTTAAAGATAACATTCCAAAATATTGGGCAAGATATTTCACCACCCATTATCACTCGACAGCAGCATCCAAAAAAAGGGGCACATCCATTCTTATACACTCCTCACTTAACTTCATACCAGAAAATACAATTACGGATACTGAAGGAAGATATATTATAGTAAAAGGGAGAATATTAGACTCGGAAATTACGCTGTGCAATATCTATGCACCCAACGAGAATCAACACAGCTTTTTTCAACACATCTCACACCTGCTCACACAATGGTCCCATACCAAAATATTTTTAGCCGGGGATTTCAATGTCACCATGAGACCTATCAACCCAACTGAAACTAAACCTCTAACTAATAAACAAATCAGACATAACCGCATTGTTAAATCAATAAAAGACAGCCTGCTCCCTCATGCCTTGATAGAGACATGGACCACATTATACGGCCTAACCAATGACACCACATTCTACTCGGCAGCACACAAGACATACATTAGATTAGACTATATATATGTTAGCCAGATATTACAGCCATTACTGAATAGCTCTCAGATTCATGCATGCGTATGGTCTGACCACTCGATCATTACCTTACAGATAGAGGGACTGTGCGATCCAAGTAGGAGTAAAACGTGGACTTTTGACAAAACATATATTAGAAACCCCCAAACACATGATAATATACTTAAATTACTAACAGAATATTGGCATATAAACACGGGCACTGTATCTAACCCAGGGATCACATGGGCGGCTCATAAGGCGGTTTTACGAGGGATACTTATTAAAGAAAAAACCTTACAGATTAGGAAGTATAGACAAAACCTAAAACAATTACACACTGAAATCGAAGACTTAGAAAGACGACACATAGTTACTAAGACAAAAGCTATTCAACAGACTCTCCAATCTAAAAAAAACTGCATTAGCCACACTCCTTCAGTCGCAAGCCACTAAGGCCATTCAGAAACTTCAGGCACAATATTTTATATTCGCAAATAAGCCGGACAGATACATGGCATATAAAATTAGAGAACGATGCAGGGCATCAGTGATTTCTCTCATTGAAACACCAGATAACAAAATGACCTTGAACCCGCAGGAAATAGTAGACACCTTTGCGATGTTCTATGGCGACCTCTATGATGGGAGAAAGGTCTTACACAATAGGGAGACAGAAGCACTCACCTCAACATTTTTTACTCACGGCTTATTACAAACCATATCTAACGAACAAAGGGAAACACTAAATGCGCCCATATCTACTGTAGAAGTGCTGGGGGCAATCAAAGATCTTAAATCGGGAAAAGCAGCAGGACCAGACGGTTTCCCGGGAGAATACTATAAGCTTTTTAAAGTAGCATTAATCCCGCACCTTGTTAAATTTTGTAACCATATAATGGAAGGAGGGGATATCCCATCCGAATTGTTAGCTGCCAAAATTGTAGTAATCCCCAAACCCGGGAGAGATCACAAAAAATGCCAAAATTACCGCCCAATCTCCTTAATCAACCAAGATATCAAATTTTTTACGAAAATCATAGCAAATCGACTTAAGCATATTTTACCCCACCTGGTCCACCCGGATCAAGTGGGATTTATTAAAGGTAGAGAAGCCCCAGATAATATACGTAGAGTTACCAACTTAATCCAAACCCTGAAGGAAACGCGAACGCCTTCTCTGCTCCTCTCGTTGGATGCGAAGAAGGCGTTCAACCGAATTGATTGGGGCTATATGTTCCTGGTATTACACAAGATGGGATTTGAAGGAGCACTAATTAAAGCATTGAAAGCTATTTACTCCTCCCCAGGAGCTCAAGTGTCATCAGCAGGATATAAATCCCAGCCCTTCCCGATTCGTAACGGGACCAGACAGGGGTGCCCCCTATCTCCTCTACTCTTCGCCCTATGCATGGAGCCACTTGCCGCCAAAATTCGCACACAAATAGACATAACAGGAGTTAAGATAAATAAGGAAGAATATAAATTAGCCCTATTCGCGGACGATATACTATTGACTTTAACGAACCCAATGATATCATTGCCTAACCTTTACCACACTCTAGAGACTTTTGCAACCATCTCGGGCTTCAAAATAAACACAGAAAAATGCGAAGCCCTCCCCATTGCGATCCCCAGAAAGATCCAGACGCTATTAGAATCAAACTTTAATTTTAAATGGATGAAACAATCCATAAAATACCTGGGGATTCACCTTCCAAATTGCCCAACACAACTATACAGAGTAAACTATACCCCATTATTCAAACAGATTAAAAAAGACTTGTCCAAATGGAAAAATTTTAACTTCTCATGGTTGGGTAGAGTGGTGGCGGTAAAAATGAATGCCTTACCAAGAATATTATATTTATTTAGAACCCTACCCATTAAAATTGTAAAAGCAGATTTAGAAGCACTACAAAAAGAGATCCAAATCTTCATTAGAGGTACTAAGACAAGCAGAATAGCCCCAGAGGCAAAAATGTTTGTGAAAATTTTTCTGCAGGTCATTTTTAAATAAAATTTAATTTTAAGTTAGGCAGTTACATACGGACGTCTTACATTCAGAACAAACAGCTTTGCAGACTAGGAAAGGCTAGCGGGCGGGTTTGGATAAATCTCTTAGAGCAAGTCAACAATAAATGCACGGCTGTTTTGCAGTGCTACAGCATATTAGACTGTTCACTTCAAACAGAAGTTTGCTCTGGATGCACTGTGATAAGGAAAACATACACAGTGCAGCCAGAGCACAGCTCTGTTTAAAGAGAACAGTCTAATGTGGAGCAGCACTACAAAGTTAAAGAGCTAAAAGTTCCTGCATGTGTCCTGCTCTTTCTGCAGACATGCTGCATTTTCTGCGATGACATCTCAGATCACTGTATGTTCTGCCTTGGGGAGAATAGCAAAGCCGATCTTAAATAGACACAAGAAACTGGGAGGTATTGGGGCTCCTAATTTAATAGATTATTATAATTCTGCTAGATTGGCACAAGACATCTTACTATTGAAGAGATCTAAAGAGATTATATGGACTAATCTAGAGGCCAATCTAGGTGGGTGGGGGGAGAGTGATACCATCATCTGGGATCCAGAGAGAACACACACGAATAAAGAGACACTTGAGCCTTACACTACAAACCTCACAGTAGCTACATGGAAAATAGCGAGAACTAAATACAAACTTATCCCAAACTACTCTCTATATATACCGATAAGATTTATATTGCCTAATAAGCTCAGGATACAAATAAAAAAATGGGAAAATAAGGGCTTATATAGAGTGGCCGACTATCTAGAGGGTGGAAACACACTGTCATTTAATCAACTTCAAACGAAAATAAGCCCACTGAAATTACACTGGTACATGTATCTACAAATACAGTCAGCTATACAAACATATATCAGGCACCCGAGAGACAGCAACACCACCCCAATAGAACTCTTTTGTAAAACAGCAGACCGCAACAAGCACGCCATCTCTATTTTATATATAGCCATGCAAGCTACAAAGACCAACGCAAAAACAACAACTATGTTGGCATGGGAAAGGGAACTCCTTATCAATAAAGACACCAAAGAATGGGAAATTCTATTTCAAAATGCAGAGAAAGGGCTGATAAGTGTTGACCTTAAAGAAAACGTTATTAAAACCATCTATCGCTGGTATTTAACACCCACGAGAACTGCCCATATGCACACACAGGGAAGTATATATTGCTATAGAGGGTGCAGAGAAATAGGAACTTACAGGCATATGTGGTGGGACTGCAGGGAAATCACAGGGATTTGGAGACAACTATCTGCCTTCCTCAGTCAAATCCTGGATGAAAACATCAATCTCACAATTCAACAGGCTTTCCTACATGAACATATCAGCACATACAATAAACATATTAACACATTTATTAAGATCCTATGCACAGTCACAAGGACATGCATAGCCAGACACTGGAAAACTGGGAGCCCAACCTGGACAGAAATATATAATAAAATCCAACATACATACACCATGTATGAGCTTGCATCAAGTACTCTAGACAACAAAGAAACTGTCCAAGCAGTGTGGTACTATTGGATAAGTAAATGAACCCTAACTATACAGAAATATTAGGAATTGTAACCCAAAGTGGTCAATATAATTACAACCATCTTCACCCACTAATGTACATATAGCACAGACTTAAAAACAAAAGAAAGATATGTCGTCACACCCTATCCCTCCCCTAGCCCTTTTTGTCCTCCCTTAACCCAGTTTACTTATATTTACCTTCTCTCAATGAGGTCCCATCTAATACAGAATGTCTATAGATGGAGTAGCTACTATCAGACTTATTGTTTTATTTTTATATATGTTGGTATAGAAAAATCATAAAACCAGGTACTATAAAAGTACAAATCTTCTTAAAAAGAATGAGGCCCTACGACAGGAATACAGAGACATGGACTAAACATCACCAAAGATGGGTGATTACAGGACTTTGTTACTATCCACTAGCTCTCGATTTGAAGAGGCTTATGTGAAGACAACTGGAATACAACAAGGTTATAACAAAGTTGTTAATTTGAACCAATAGTTAAATAATAATATGATATTGTAAACCTTCTTCCTGGAACACCAGATAATAGGGGTCAGTGGAGAGAAGGGTATGTTTACTTTTGTGATAGTTTATTATTAAAATTAATAAAAAATATTCAAACATAAATTAGACATGAATCTGGCAGGATCCGGCTGTTTTGAAGCAAAAAAAAAAGTGTTGGTTCTAAAAGGACACAGATGTTTTGGTGTAAAATATTGAAGGATACAGAAGTGTCTGGATGTGTTTGTGTGGAAAACACTTACATTTGTGTATATCTGTCTAAATTAGGCATGGATCCAGCAGGATCTGTCTGTTTTTCTGAAAAGAAGTGTTGGTTCTGAAAGGACCCAAACATTTTTGTGTAAAATATTTATGGATCCAGAAGTGTCTGGATGTGTTTGTGTGGAAAACAATTAAATTTGTGTGAATCTATCTAAATTAGGCATGGATCCAGCTGTTTTTCTGTAAAAAAAAGTGTTGGTTCTGAAAGGACCCAAATGTTTTTGAGTAAAATGTTGTTGGATCCAGAAGGTTTCTGGATGTGTTTGTGTGGAAAACACTTAAATTTGTGTGTATTTGTCTAAATTAGGCATGGATCCGGCAGGATCTGGATATTTTTCTGTAAAAAAGTGTTGGTTCTGAAAGGACCCAGATGTTTTTGAGTAAAATGTTGTTAGATCCAGTAGTGTATTGATGTGTTTGTGTGGAAAACAATTAAATTTGTGAGTATTTGTCTAAATTAGGCATGGATCTGGCAGGATCCGGCTGTTTTTTCTGTAAAACAGTGCTGGTTCTGAAAGGACCCAAATGTTTTGCAGTAAAATGTTGTTGGATACAGAAGTGTCTGGATGTGTTTGTGTGGAAAACAATTAAATTTGTGTGTATTTGTCTAAATTAGGCATGGATCCGGCAGGATCTGGCTATTTTTCTGTAAAAAAGTGCTGGTTCTGAAAGGACCCAAATGTTTTGCAGTAAAATGTTGTTGGATACAGAAGTGTATGGATGTGTTTGTATGGAAAACACTTAAATTTGTGTGTATGTATCTAAATTCGGCATGGATCCGGCAGGATCCGACTGTTTTTCTGTAAAAAAAATGCTGGTTCTGAAAGGACCCAAATGTTTTGCAGTAAAATGTTGTTGGATACAGAAGTGTCTGGATGTGTTTGTGTGGAAAACACTTACATTTGTGTGTATCTGTCTAAATTAGGCATGGATCCGGCAGGATCCAACTGTTTTTCTGTAAAAAAAAGTGCTGGTTCTGAAAGGACCCAAATGTTTTGCAGTGAAATGTTGTTGGATACAGAAGTGTCTGGATGTGTTTGTGTGGAAAACACTTGCATTTGTGTGTATCTCTCTAAATTAGGCATGGTTCCAGCAGGATCCGGCTGTTTTTCTGTAAAAAAGTGCTGGTTCTGAAAGGACCCAAATGTTTTGCAGTAAAATGTTGTTGGATCCAGAAGTGCCTGGATGTGTTTGTGTGGAAAACAATTAAATGTGTGTGTATTTGTCTAAATTAGGCATGGATCTGGCAGGATCCGGCTGTTTTTCTGTAAAAAAGTGCTGGTTCTGAAAGGACCTAAATGTTTTGCAGTAAAATGTTGTTGGATCCAGAAGTATCTGGATGTGTTTGTGTAGAAAACGATTAAATTTGTGTGTATTTGTCTAAATTAGGCATGGATCAGGCGTGGATCCGGCAGGATACGGCTGTTTTTCTGTAAAAAAGTGCTGGTTCTGAAAAGACCCAAATGTTTTGCAGTAAAATGTTGTTACATTTAGAAGTGTCTGGATATGTTTTTGTGGAAAACAAAATAAATTTGTGTGTATTTGTCTAAATTAGGCATGGATCCTTCAGGATCCGGCTGTTTTTCTGTAAAAAAAAAAGGTCTGGTTCTGTAAGGACCGAAATGTTTTGCAGTAAAATGTTGTTGGATACAAAAGTGTCTGGATGAGTTTGTGTGGAAAACACTTAAATGTGTGTGTATCTGTCGAAATTAGGCATAGATCCGGCAGGATCCGGCGTTTTTCTGTAAAAAAGTGCAGGTTCTGAAAGGACCCAAATGTTTTGCAGTAAAATGTTTTTGGATCCAGAAGTGTCTGGATGTGTTTGTGTGGAAAACACTTAAATTTGTGTGTATCTGTCTAAATTAGGCATGGATCCGGCAGGATCCAGATTTTACACACACACGGAAAAATTACAGATAATAAAAAGAATGAATTCTAGTAAGTCCACAATATGAATTAACAGGAAACTAGATACAGTCAAGCATACAAGTTACAGACCTCAGAGTACACAGAATAACTGAAAAAAGACTGTGTTACCACCTTATAATAAAGAACTCCCTGAAAAATTCCATAGACAAGGATTTAATAGACCACCGTTGTACACATTTAAACGGTACAAAGAAAAAGGGGTTCAATAGGGAGATATGTGCCATCTGAATACAGGGAGCAGAGGAAAGGCGCTCAGGTAATATCTCCGATAATGAAGAGGTTAACAAGGCTGAAAGACTTCTAAAACAATAACGGCTAAAACACTATACAAGAGTGCGTCACGCTGAGGCTACAAAGAAAAAAGGGGGCAGATAACATAACAATCCCCATACAGTCTTAGCATATATATGCATAGGCAAAACTCTAAAAGTTATTATGGAGCATCCCACACACCTCAAGTAATACCTATGGCAAAGAGACTACTCCCATGAGAGAGCCCGGCACTCCGGTGAAAACTGGCAAAGAGTACAACACAGTAGGACCTGATCCCATGCATAATAAATAACCCCCTACCGCTTACTGTCGATCTCACTAAAAGATATGGATTATGCAGGGGTAGAAATAACAGCCTCTCTTGAAGACGCTGCAGACACGGGCCAGTACCTAATTCTCTAGCCTATGCTACCAGTCACAACCACGGCACCTCAAGGATTACTTTATTGCGACTACAAACTGGCAGAAAGTAAAACACAGTAGTACTTGATCCCATACGAAATAATTAACCCCTTACCGATTACTGCCGATCTTTCTAACAGATATGCGGGGGGAGAGATAACAGCCTCTCTTGAAGACGCTGCAAACACAGACCAGTACCTAATTCTCTTGGCGATGCCGGGTATTCACAACCGCGGCATCTTGAGAGTGACTGCTTAGGATATCACAATGGGGCCTATCTACCAAGCTCCGAATGGAGCTTGAGGGCCTGTGTTTCTGGCGAGCCTGTAGGCTCGCCAGAAACAGCAGTTATGAAGCAGCTGTCACAAAGACCTCTGCTCCATAACCCTGTCCGCCTGCTCTGAGCAGGCGCACAGGAATCGCCGGAATTCAACCCTATCGAGTATGATCGGGTTGATTGACACCCCCTGCTGGCGCGAGTCTGCATACAACCTACACTAACCTTTCCTAATACCAGTTCCTCTCCTCCATTGCTATCCACTGAACCCCCTTAGCATGTAAGCGGATCATACTTCTCAACCAGAGAGAAAGAGAAGTAGCATACGCTCTCGGCATTTATCATTGCACCAGCAGTTCTTGTGAACTGCTGGTACAACCCCGCCCCCTGCAGATTTGCGGCCAATCGGCTGCTAGCAGGGGATGTCAATCAACCTGGTGATGTCTGTCTGCCGCCTCAGAGCAGGCGGACAGGTTATGGAGCGGTCTTTAGACCGCTGCTTCATAACTTGTGTTTCTGAAGGCTCGCCAGAAACACGGGGCATCAAGCTCCATACGGAGCTTGATAAATAGGCCCCTTAATATCTATGGAATGTAAAGGCTCAAACATAGCCTGTTGCAAAACCTTAAGAACTAAGTTAAGGCTCCAAGGAGGAGAAACAGACTTAAAGACAGGCCTGATTCTGATCAGGGCATAACAAAAGGATTGAACATCTGGCACATCCGCCAGAAGCTTATGTAACAAAACAGATAAAGCAGAAATCTGACCCTTCAGAGAACTGGCTGGCAAGCTGACAAACCTTTCTTCAGACCATCCTGGAGAAAAGACAAAATCCTAGGAATCCTGACCCTACTCCAAGAGTAGCCCTTAGATTCGCACCAATAAAGATAATAAAGATATTTACGCCATATCTTATGGTAAATCTTTCTAGTAACAGGCTTGCGAGCCTGATTTATGGTCTTAATGACTGACTAAGAAAAATCACGCTTAGACAACACTAAGCGTTCAATCTCCAAGCAGTCAGCTTCAGAGAAATGAGATTTGGATGGAGGAATGGACCCTGAGTTAGAAGGTCCTTCCTCAGAGGCAGCCTCCAAGGTGAAAGAGATGACATCTTCACTAGGTCTGCATACCAGGTCCTACAAGGTCACGCAGGAGCTATTAGAATTACTGATGCTTTCTCCTGTTTGATGCGAGCAATGCCTCATGGAAGGAGAGCAAACAGAGGAAACAGGTATGCTAGCCTGAAAACCCAAGGTACCGCCAGAGCATCTATCAGGACGGTCTAAGGATCTCTCGACCTTGAACCGTACCTCGGAAGCTTGGCGTTCTGTCAAGATGCCATCAGATCCAACTCCGGCATCCCCCATTTGAGGGTTAACCTGAACACCTCCGGATGGAGAGCCCACACCCCGGGATGAAAAGTCTGTCTGCTCAGAAAGTCAGCTTGCCAGTTGTCCACTCCTGGAATGTGGATGGCAGATAGGCAACAATTGTGGGCTTCCATCCACTGAATAATCCAAGCCACCTCCTTCATGGCTAAGGAACTCAGAGTTCCTCCCTGGTGGTTGATGTAAGTCACTGAGGTGATATTGTCCGACTGGAACCTGATAAACCGGGCTAAGGACAACTGAGGCCACGCTATCAGAGCATTGTAAATCGCTCTTGACTCTAAGATATTTATGGACACAGCAGATACCTCCCAAGTCCATAGACCCTGCGCTTTTAACGAGTCCCAGCAGGCTGGCGTCCGTGGTTACAATGACCGATCAGACCACTTACCTCCATACATTGATCTACTGACGGTCGAACAGTAGACTGAAGTGAGAGGCAAGAGGAAAGAATCTTGGATTTTCTGACCTGTGTCAGAAAAAAATTCATAGCTAGGGAATCTATTATGGTCCCTAATAAAACCACCCTTGTAGCTGGAACAAGGTAACTCTTTTCCAGATTCACTTTCCATCTGTGGGAACGTAAAAAAGACAACAAGATCTCTGTATGAGAGTTTGCTTTTTGAAAATATGGCACCTGAACCAATGTGTCGTCCAGGTAAGGCGCCACTGCAATTCCCAGAGCCCTAATCACTGCCAAGAGAGCCCCCAGAATCTTTGAAACTATTCTGGGAGCTGTGGCAAGGCCAAACAGAAGTGCCACAAACAAAGTGTTTGTCTAGAAAGGCGAAACTCAGGTACTTGTGATGATCCCTGTGAATGGGAACATGAAGATACGCATCCTTCAGGTCTATGGTCATCATAAACTGATGGTCTCCATTTTGAAGGATGGTGCCCTGAGAAACTTTTTTAGACACTTTAGGTCTAAAATAGGATGAAAAGTTCTCTCTTTTTTGGGAACCACGAACAGATTGGAACAGAATCCCAGACCCTGTTCCCTTTCGGGAACTGGAACTTTCACTCCCAGGCAAGAAAGCTCCTGAACGCAATTTAAGAATGCCTCTCTTTTTATCTGGTCTGCAGATAATCTTGAGAAGAAACCTTCCCCTGGGAGGAAAAGTCTTGAATTCTATTTTGTAACCCTGAGACACTATGTCCACAGCCCAAGGATATGGGACATCTCGTACCCAAGCTGGATAAAACAGAGAAAGTCTACCCCCCACTAAATCCGGTCCCGGACCGGGGGCAACCCCTTGATGCTGACTTAGACTCAGCTGCGGGTTTCTTAGATTGCTTTCCCTTTTTCCAAGACTGACTGGGTTTCCAAGAAGTCTTGGATTGTTCCTGCTTGGGAAAGAAAGACTTTCCTTTGGGTTACGAAAGGAACGAAAATTACTTTGACGTCCTTTAGATCTATTCTTCTTGTCTTGTGGTAAAAAAGACCCTTTTCCACCAGTAATGTCAGATTATATCTGCCAAACCAGGGCCAAACAAGGTCTTACCCTTGTAAGGAAGCTCTAAAAGCTTGGACTTAGAGGTAACATCCGCTGACCATAATTTCAGCCACAAAGCCCTGCGAGCTAGCACATCGAACCCAGATATCTTGGCTCCTAGCCTAATAATGTGCATGGTGGCATCAGAAATAAAGGAATTGGCTAGCTTGAGAGCCTTAATCCTATCTTAGATTTCCTCCAAAGGAGTCTCAACTTGAAGAGACTCAGACAGAGCGTTGAACCAATAAGATGCCACACTGGACATCGTGGCCATACAAACTTCCGGTTGCTACTGAAGGCCTTGATGAACATACATCTTCTTCAAATAAGCCTCCAGCTTTTTGTCCATAGGATTTTTAAAAGAGCAGCTATCCTCTATAGGAATAGTAGTTATCTTAGCCAGAGTAGAAATAGCCCTTTCTACTTTAGGCACCATGAGCCATGAATCTTTGATGGAATCAACGACAGGAAACATCTTTTTAAAAACAGGAGACGGAGAAAAAGGTATCCCCGGTCTCTCCCATTCCTGCGTAATAATTTCCATAGCACGGTCTGGAACAGGAAACACTTCCGCAGAGGAAGGAACATCAAAGTACTTATTAAGTTTACTTGATTTCTTGAGGTTGACAATGACAGGTGGGTCGGAGTTGTCCAAAGTAGCCAAAAACTCCTTTAACAATACACGGGGGTGTTCAATCTTAAATCTGAAGGATAATACTTCAGCAACAGATGAAGGAATTACACTGTTCGAATCTGAGATTTCCCCCTTAGAGGCTACTGATGTATCCTCCTCATCAGACTTATGAGAGAGAGCAATCTGAGTAGCAGAGTTTGGGACAGAAACCTTAGCATCTAAATCTTTAACATTCCTCTTGCGTTTTCCTTTTAGCATAGGAATGGCAGACAAGGGCGCAGATAACGCAGAGGATACCTGAGTCGCAATTTCTGCCTGCAAATACACTCCTCCAGGAGCCTGAGAGGAACCGCAGGGCACTGTATGTGATGCCACTAAGGCTTGGGACGTTTAAGGAGAAAGCTGTGGCATTGCCTGAACAGCATCATCCTGAGAGACAGTTGGCTCAGAAACAAAAAGTTTATCTTTATTTTTCAAAGTCCTCTATATACATGAGGAACAAAATTTCAAGGGCGAAACAATTTGGCTTTCTAAGCAAAGCAGACAGTTGTTCATGGAAACATAATCCTGTTCCATGGCAGAAAGAAAGGAATTATTTAACCTTAGAAGTACCGCTACTTCAAATAATGTCTCTTAGCTTGAAGCAAGTCACCCAATAATGCAATATAAACTTGAGCAGCAAGAAATAATATACAAATATTAGTTCTAAAATTTGACCACCTCTGCTGTTAGCTGGAGTGCCTACCTGCCCCTCCGGTAAGGAAAAACACTGAACTGCAAGACCAGATTCTTTCAACCGCTTCTAAGAAGAGTCGGAGCAAATGGTCACATGACCGGCAAAAGAGACTGCGCCACACATGTAAAGCGCGCGTTTCTAGCTGGAAGAGAAACACAGCCGTTCTCTGACAGAAATTACTGCGTCAGAGCCGGCAATGATCATAATGATATGCGATCAAATAGAAAACCCTCTTCATACAGTTAATTTAACCATTTAAAAATAAAATTCTTGAGCCACCAGATTGGGGTTAACTCCTTACTACCCATAAAGGAGATTAACCCCTGTCTCTAAGTCACATAATAAAAGTGCCTGTCACTGCCATAATCTATCCTGAACACAGGATTTCAGTCCCACAATAAATGCAGAGTTATATTCAAATTAACCCTCACAGTGCCAGCCTCCAAGCCCCAGAAGACAAAAGGCACTTACCTGCACATCTAGCTGTCCAGCAAGAGGACAGCTCACCCGGCGTGAAAGGAAGCAACTCCTTACAGAGTGTAAAAAAGAAAGAAAAGAGTAAACCTACTCTGGTTTTCTGTACTAGGGCAGCAACATGTTAGGAAAACGCAGCAAGGCCCACCTTACAAGTTTCTAACTGCTTTAAAGCTACCACTACTCTACTGAAGAGATTGGCATGGAGTACAGCTATACCCAAAAACTTGCTTGAAGCAAAAGAAATTCAATTTTCTTCAGACACCAAAACTTCACCTCCTCCATTTAACAGAGGCAAAGAGAATGACTGGGGATTGTGGGTAGGGGAGTGATACTTAACAGCTTTGCTGTGGTGCTCTTTGCCTCCTCCTGCTGGCCAGGAGTGATATCCCAACAGTAATTGATGACGTTGTGGACTCACCATATATTAGAAAAGAAATTTAAAAACCTATCCTAAAAAAAACACCAACCTAAAAAAAACCTAACGCTAAACCCCAATGGTCACCCAACTTGAATCCGGCTCCTATGTGGGCAGCTACTACCCCAAGGCGGTGCTCCTCTAATATCTTCAGCCATGGCAGGACTCCGTTAGCAATGTCCTCTTCCACCCGACCGGTCTTCTTCCATACTCTAATTTCTTCCATCTTCCACCATCTCAGTTTGTGTTGGGGGTTGTGGAGGTTTTGGTGTTAAGTAGTGTAGTGTTTATTGAGGTGGGCTATTGGCAATTTAGGGGTTAAGTAGTGTGGTTGGATAATGCGGTGAGCTATTGGTTGCTTAGTGGTTAATAGGTTAGGAAGTTTATTGTGGTTGGCTATTGGCAGTTTAGGGGTTAATAGGTTAGGGGATGGTTAGGTCTTTATGCTATGGCAGATTATTTAATAGGGTAGGTTGCACTGGGGGTGAGGGTGCGTAAGGGGATAATAGTTTAGAGTTGCATTACATTTATATACAATGTTAAATGATATGCATTTTCATGTATAATACATTTTAATTTAATCAGTTTATTGAACATAAACTGCTTTATTTGCATGTTCTTTTAGACATGACGTAGATGTAGGCATTCTGTGGGAGTTAGCTGGGTGGTCCAGGGGAGTAACCTGCATTTTGATTAGGACACATCGCGAGTAGTGTGATATATTCCATTTTCTGAAGTACGCGTAGGATTTCAGCCATGTTTATCTCGCCACCTTTTCAGTGGCGAGACTTTACAGTGTGAGGCAAGTAGTGTAGATATAGTTACAGTTAGGTTACAGAGGCCTTATTTAAAGTGTTCCTACACAAAAACCATGTTTGTGCTGTGTATGAACATTTCAAATACAAACCCCCCTGTGCCCGCTGAAAGTGCCGACAAGTGGCGATGTCGGTGATCTTATGTTGAAGCTGCAATCCCTATTATATCCTATGGGAGACACATCACCACTCAACGGCACTTTCTGGGTCCGCCCCTTTTATTCAAATATATCGACAGACTGCGAGCCTGGCGAACCCAAGCAGGCAGTTTTTCATTAGTCTATCAATGTTTTGAATATTGGGGCCTAAGTGAGAAAAACTGCAATGCTAGTGCATAGATGGGTAGGGATTTGGTAACAGTAAACAACCTGAAATTAGCAATTTGTATAGATAAAAATACAAAATATTAACAAGAAAAAATAACACTAAATGGCCATTAGTTAACTCAAAAACGTTTTTGAAATATGCAACTGTGCTGGTGCAGACCCTTAATCTAATACATTTTAAATACACAAATTATAGAGAGAATATAATGGACACAATTACATTTTAAAAGAGTGCTTGATTCCCTGTCATACTAATAATGGATGTATTGTCCATTCAATTCTCTCTATAATTTGTGTATTTATTAAATGAGCCACCGTTCATGCTAATACCTCAGACAATACAGGCTCCAGTTTGATGTATTGTCCACAAGTAGGAGTGGGAGGCCATACAGTAACTGCAAATGGGCTGAAAGTAATCCATTAAGCTTACATTCGCATGGCCTTTTAATTGAAATGTTTGGCTTTTAGAATTATTCAGCTTGACAAAGAACTAAAACTTGTCAAATGATTTTGACTGTTTTTACTTGTAAATACAAAAATAATGTACCAACTTACTAAAATGAATAATGTTAATCTTTTAGTATTTTACTAAATACCAGGTGGCATGATTTTAAATGAGCAAAACATTTACTAACCAGTTGTTTTTTCTGTGAGCACAAAGTACAGATTTTCTCTTCAAGACTTTTAGCATGGGTTTTCAGGTCTTCAAGTTCATTACTAATATCACGAGTATGATAGACCGCCTGCTGGGAACTGAACAAAACACAGCTGGTAAAAACATTAACAATAGTTTAGTAATACCCGAGTCATTTGCTAATTTTTATAGGTAGCTTGTTAAAATCAAACCATTATGTAATTGCTGAATTGTTATTCTTCCAACCAAGCAATTTTCTTTTGCAATTCAGACAGGGCATATCATTTTCAAAAAGTTTCCAATTTACTTCTGTTAGAAAATTTGCTTTGTTCCCATGATATTCTCTGTTGACGAGCTACCTAGGAAGGCATCTGGAGCACTATATGGCAGGAATAGTGCTGCCATCTTGCAAAAGGATAACATTTTTGCAAAACTGCTGCCATTAAGTGCTCCAGAAATGGGCCAGTTACTAAGCATACGTCCCTGCTTTTCAACAAAAGATACAGAGGGAACGGAAAAAAAAATTGATAATGGAAATAAATTAGAAAGTTGATTAAAATTGCAGGATCTATCTGAATCATGAAAAAATATATATTTTTCATATCCCTTTAAGGATGCACTTCACCTCCAAAGTATTTATTTTTCTTTCATTTTCCAAACATATTATGTTTCCCCTACATAAATTTAATTTTGGTACCTAAAAATTCAATCTTCCTTAATTTTTTATATTTATTGATTTGAAGATACCGATTATCAAAGTCATCAATTATATTGCAATATTTATATTTCACAGTATTGCAATTTCACATTTTCATATTTCATTTAGGGAAACTGTCCCACAGGGATGTCCCTAATCAGGCTGTCAGGATGATGGATCTTAGGATGGCTATTAGTGAAGGTGTGTTTCCTATAGACTTCAGTCTGTAAAAGTTCATTTTCATATTTTTTACGTCCATAAATGTTGCTTCAACAGCACTCACTTGGTACGTTAAATAAATGTTGGAGATATTACGATTCAAAATACCAATGAACATTTCCAGTTTAAGCAGCAAAAAAGTGTGCGCTAACACAGCAGCTATATGAACAGATACCAATTGTGAACAATGTAAAACTAGTATGAAACAATATTACCACTGGTGGTAAGCAATCAAAAAACAAAAATGGTCATAAAAAAAAAATACTTAAAAATATATACTAAAAAGTTCTTAAAATATCCAGATGGTAGTCCAAATTAAGTTATTGAAATAACTTAAATATCGCCAGAAAGATTCCTTCAGTGTGGCAAAAACAGGCACATCTTGAGAAAGGCTGTAAAGCTGAAACACGTAGATGATTTGGAGAAAGAAAGGTAGTGCTTTATACTTGCAACAGAGCGCTCTGTCAAGCAATTACTGAATCGCAGTGGATTATAAGTGTGTTTGTGCCGCAGATCAAAGGTTTGTTTGCAACATTGTCTATCATGCTCTACACTTAAAGTCCGGTAATCCGCCCTCCTGATTGGTTGAACGGTACCATGTGACCCGAGAAAAGATGACGGCAGCGCCCACAGAAGCTGTGTAGAGACAGCCGAGTGAGAGTGTCATTGAACCGACAACACAGGTTTGAATTAGCAGAGAAATCGAAATATGGTATTTTCGTATTCTGGGTGAAAGAATTTTGAAGTGAAGTTTGGTTTGCATCCATAACGATCCCACACGGAATTAATCTTTCTGGCGATATTTATCTATACCGCCTTTGTGGATTTATTTCAATAACGTAATTGGCAATACCATCTGGATATTTTAAGAACTTTTTAGTATATATTATAAGTATTTTTTATGGCTTTTTTGATTGCTTACCACCGGTGGTATTATTATTTTATACTAGTTTTACATTGTATCAATAAATACAAGAGTTATTTGTTCAACTAATATTTCGTTCACAATTGGTAGCTATCTGTTCATATAGCTGCTGTGTTAGCGCACCCTTCTTTTTGCTGCTTGATCTTTTTCCTTGAGCTAGTTTGGGACACTATCTCTTAAAGGGTTGCTGTGCTATACTTATATCAGGGTCATTTATTGTTTGTCGAACATTTCCAGTTCATCAACACTTCCTTCCCACAGCATGATAATATCATACAGAAATCTCAGCCAGAGCGCAACATGTGATGACATCCACTCTTTTTTTTTTAACACCTCCTGGATTTCCCAAAAAACGTTACACAGATGGCCGAAATCTCAACTGTTTGAAATATTTTCCATCAAATGTACAGATGTTATTTTTGAGGACAAAGGAAAACATAATTTATGTAAGAACTTACCTGATAAATTCATTTCTTTCATATTAGCAAGAGTCCATGAGCTAGTGACGTATGGGATATACATTCCTACCAGGAGGGGCAAAGTTTCCCAAACCTCAAAATGCCTATAAATACACCCCTCACCACACCCACAATTGAGTTTAACGAATAGCCAAGAAGTGGGGTGATAAAAAAGTGCGAAAGCATATAAAATAAGGAATTGGAATAATTGTGCTTTATACAAAAATCATAACCACCACAAAAAAAGGGTGGGCCTCATGGACTCTTGCTAATATGAAAGAAATGAATTTATCAGGTAAGTTCTTACATAAATTATGTTTTCTTTCATGTAATTAGCAAGAGTCCATGAGCTAGTGACGTATGGGATAATGATTACCCAAGATGTGGATCTTTCCACGCAAGAGTCACTAGAGAGGGAGGGATAAAATAAAGACAGCCAATTCCTGCTGAAAATAATCCACACCCAAAATAAAGTTTAATGAAAAACATAAGCAGAAGATTCAAACTGAAACCGCTGCCTGAAGTACTTTTCTACCAAAAACTGCTTCAGAAGAAGAAAATACATCAAAATGGTAGAATTTAGTAAAAGTATGCAAAGAGGACCAAGTTGCTGCTTTGCAAATCTGATCAATCGAAGCTTCATTCCTAAACGCCCAGGAAGTAGAAACTGACCTAGTAGAATGAGCTGTAATCCTTTGAGGCGGAGTTTTACCCGACTCAACATAGGCAAGATGAATTAAAGATTTCAACCAAGATGCCAAAGAAATGGCAGAAGCTTTCTGGCCTTTTCTAGAACCGGAAAAGATAACAAATAAACTAGAAGTCTTTCGGAAAGACTTAGTAGCTTCAACATAATATTTCAAAGCTCTAACAACATCCAAAGAATGAAACGATTTATCCTTAGAATTCTTAGGATTAGGACATAATGAAGGAACCACAATTTCTCTACTAATGTTGTTGGAATTCACAACTTTAGGTAAAAATTCAAAAGAAGTTCGCAACACTGCCTTATCCTGATGAAAAATCAGAAAAGGAGACTCACAAGAAAGAGCAGATAATTCAGAAACTCTTCTGGCAGAAGAGATTGCCAAAAGGAACAAAACTTTCCAAGAAAGTAATTTAATGTCCAATGAATGCATAGGTTCAAACGGAGGAGCTTGAAGAGCCCCTAGAACCAAATTCAAACTCCAAGGAGGAGAAATTGACTTAATGACAGGTTTTATACGAACCAAAGCTTGTACAAAACAATGAATATCAGGAAGATTAGCAATCTTTCTGTGAAAAAGAACAGAAAGAGCAGAGATTTGTCCTTTCAAGGAACTTGCGGACAAACCTTTATCTAAACCATCCTGAAGAAACTGTAAAATTCTTGGAATTCTAAAAGAATGCCAAGAAAAATGATGAGAAAGACACCAAGAAATATAAGTCTTCCAGACTCTATAATATATCTCTCTGGATACAGATTTACGAGCCTGTAACATAGTATTAATCACAGAGACAGAGAAACCTCTTTGACTAAGAATCAAGCGTTCAATCTCCATACCTTTAAATTTAAGGATTTGAGATCCTGATGGAAAAAAGGACCTTGCGACAGAAGGTCTGGTCGTAGCGGAAGAGTCCACGGATGGCAAGAGGCCATCCGGACAAGATCCGCATACCAAAACCTGTGAGGCCATGCCGGAGCTACCAGCAGAACAAACGAGCATTCCTTCAGAATCTTGGAGATTACTCTTGGAAGAAGAACTAGAGGCGGAAAGATATAAGCAGGATGATACTTCCAAGGAAGTGATAATGCATCCACTGCTTCCGCCTGAGGATCCCGGGATCTGGACAGATACCTGGGAAGTTTCTTGTTTAGATGAGATGCCATCAGATCTATTTCTGGAAGCTCCCATATTTGAACAATCTGAAGAAATACCTCTGGGTGAAGAGACCATTCGCCCGGATGCAACGTTTGGCGACTGAGATAATCCGCTTCCCAATTGTCTATACCTGGGATATGAACCGCAGAGATTAGACAGGAGCTGGATTCCGTCCAAACCAGAATTCGAGATACTTCTTTCATAGCCAGAGGACTGTGAGTCCCTCCTTGATGATTGATGTATGCTACAGTTGTGACATTGTCTGTCTGAAAACAAATGAACGATTCTCTCTTCAGAAGAGGCCAAGACTGAAGAGCTCTGAAAATTGCACGGAGTTCCAAAATATTGATCGGTAATCTCACCTCCTGAGATTCCCAAACTCCTTGTGCCGTCAGAGATCCCCACACAGCTCCCCAACCTGTGAGACTTGCATCTGTTGAAATTACAGTCCAGGTCGGAAGCACAAAAGAAGCCCCCTGAATTAAACGATGGTGATCTGTCCACCACGTTAGAGAGTGTCGTACAATCGGTTTTAAAGATATTAATTGAGATATCTTTGTGTAATCCCTGCACCATTGATTCAGCATACAGAGCTGAAGAGGTCGCATGTGAAAACGAGCAAAGGGGATCGCGTCCGATGCAGCAGTCATAAGACCTAGAATTTCCATGCATAAGGCTACCGAAGGGAATGATTGTGACTGAAGGTTTCGACAAGCTGAAATCAATTTTAGACGTTTCTTGTCTGTTAAAGACAGAGTCATGGACACTGAATCTATCTGGAAACCCAGAAAAGTTACCCTTGTCTGAGGAATCAATGAACTTTTTGGTAAATTGATCCTCCAACCATGATCTTGAAGAAACAACACATGTCGATTCGTATGAGATTCTGCTAAATGTAAAGACTGAGCAAGTACCAAGATATCGTCCAAATAAGGAAATACCACAATACCCTGTTCTCTGATTACAGACAGAAGGGCACCGAGAACCTTTTTAAAAATTCTTGGAGCTGTAGCTAGGCCAAACGGCAGAGCCACAAACTGGTAATGCTTGTCCAGAAAAGAGAATCTCAGGAACTGATAATGATCTGGATGAATCGGAATATGCAGATAAGCATCCTGTAAATCTATTGTGGACATATAATGCCCTTGCTGAACAAAAGGCAAGATAGTCCTTACAGTTACCATTTTGAACGTTGGTATCCTTACATAACGATTCAATATTTTTAGATCCAGAACTGGTCTGAAGGAATTCTCCTTCTTTGGTACAATGAAGAGATTTGAATAAAACCCCATCCCCTGTTCCGAAACTGGAACTGGCATAATTACTCCAGCCAACTCTAGATCTGAAACACAATTCAGAAATGCTTGAGCTTTCACTGGATTTACTGGGACACGGGAAAGAAAAAATCTCTTTGCAGGAGGTCTCATCTTGAAACCAATTCTGTACCCTTCTGAAACAATGTTCTGAATCCAAAGATTGTGAACAGAATTGATCCAAATTTCTTTGAAAAAACGTAACCTGCCCCCTACCAGCTGAGCTGGAATGAGGGCCGCACCTTCATGTGGACTTAGAAGCAGGCTTTGCCTTTCTAGAAGGCTTGGATTTATTCCAGACTGGAGATGGTTTCCAAACTGAAACTGCTCCTGAGGATGAAGGATCAGGCTTTTGTTCTTTGTTGAAACGAAAGGAACGAAAACGATTATTAGCCCTGATTTTACCCTTAGATTTTTTATCCTGTGGTAAAAAAGTTCCTTTCCCACCAGTAACAGTTGAGATAATGGAATCCAACTGAGAACCAAATAATTTGTTACCCTGGAAAGAAATGGAAAGTAGAGTTGATTTAGAAGCCTTCCAAGTTTTAAGCCATAAAGCTCTTCTAGCTAAAATAGCTAGAGACATAAACCTGACATCAACTCTGATAATATCAAAAATGGCATCACAGATAAAATTATTAGCATGCTGAAGAAGAATAATAATATTATGAGAATCATGATCTGTTACTTGTTGTGCTAAAGTCTCCAACCAAAAAGTTGAAGCTGCAGCAACATCAGCCAAAGATATAGCAGGTCTAAGAAGATTACCTGAACACAGATAAGCTTTTCTTAGAAAGGATTCAATTTTCCTATCTAAAGGATCTTTAAACGAAGTACCATCTGACGTAGGAATAGTAGTACGTTTAGCAAGGGTAGAAATAGCCCCATCAACTTTAGGGATTTTGTCCCAAAATTCTAATCTGTCAGACGGCACAGGATATAATTGCTTAAAACGTTTAGAAGGAGTAAATGAATTACCCAATTTATCCCATTCTCTGGAAATTACTTCAGAAATAGCATTAGGAACAGGAAAAACTTCTGGAATAACCACAGGAGATTTAAACACCTTATCTAAACGTTTAGAATTAGTATCAAGAGGACCAGAATCCTCTATTTCTAAAGCAATTAGTACTTCTTTAAGTAAAGAACGAATAAATTCCATTTTAAATAAATATGAAGATTTATCAGCATCAATCTCTGAGACAGAATCCTCTGAACCAGAAGAGTCATCAGAATCAGAATGATGATGTTCATTTAAAAATTAATCTGTAGAGAGAGAAGTTTTAAAAGATTTTTTATGTTTACTAGAAGGAGAAATAACAGACATAGCCTTCTTGATGGATTCAGAAACAAAATCTCTTATGTTATCAGGAACATTCTGCATCTTAGATGTTGAGGGAACTGCAACAGGCAATGGTACATTACTAAAGGAAATATTATCTGCTTTAACAAGTTTGTCATGACAATTAATAAAAACAACAGCCGGAGGAATAGCTACCAAAAGTTTACAGCAGATACACTTAGCTTTGGTAGTTCCAGCACTAGACAGCGATTTTCCTGAAGTATCTTCTGACTCAGATGCAACGTGAGACATCTTGCAATATGTAAGAGAAAAAACAACATATAAAGCAAAATTTATCAAATTCCTTAAATGACAGTTTCAGGAATGGGAAAAAATGCCAATAAACAAGCTTCTAGTAACCAGAAGCAAAGAAAAAATGAGACTGAAATAATGTGGAGACAAAAGCGACGCCCATATTTTTTGGCGCCAAATAATACGCCCACATTGTTTGGCGCCTAAATGCTTTTTGGCGCCAAAAAATGACGCCACATCCGGAACGCCGACATTTTTGGAGCAAAAGGACGTCAAAAAATGACGCAACTTCCGGCGACACGTATGACGCCGGAAACAGAAAAGATTTTTTGCGCCAAAAAAGTCCGCGCCAAGAATGACGCAATAAAATGAAGCATTTTCAGCCCCCGCGAGCCTAACAGCCCACAGGGAAAAAAAGTCAAATTTTTAAGGTAAGAAAAAATGATTGAATCAAACGCATAATCCCAAATATGAAACTGACTGTCTGAAAATAAGGAATGTTGAACATTCTGAGTCAAGGCAAATAAATGTTTGAATACATATATTTAGAACGTTATAAATAAAGTGCCCAACCATAGCTTAGAGTGTCACAGAAAATAAGATTTACTTACCCCAGGACACTCATCTACATGTTTGTAGAAAGCCAAACCAGTACTGAAACGAAAATCAGCAGAGGTAATGGTATATAAATAAGAGTATATCGTCGATCTGAAAAGGGAGGTAAGAGATGAATCTCTATGACCGATAACAGAGAACCTATGAAATAGACCCCATAGAAGGAGATCACTGCATTCAAATAGGCAATACTCTCCTCACATCCCTCTGACATTCACTGCACGCTGAGAGGAAAACCGGGCTCCAACTTGCTGCGGAGCGCATATCAACGTAGAATCTAGCACAAACTTACTTCACCACCTCCATAGGAGGCAAAGTTTGTAAAACTGAATTGTGGGTGTGGTGAGGGGTGTATTTATAGGCATTTTGAGGTTTGGGAAACTTTGCCCCTCCTGGTAGGAATGTATATCCCATACGTCACTAGCTCATGGACTCTTGCTAATTACATGAAAGAAAGACAAATTCAGTATGTTCACTGCAATCAGGACCCCTTAATCCCAGACAATATCTGGCTGCTCTTAGACCCACGTCATGGGGGATGGAAGAGTATAGTCACATCACATCTAGAGTTATTAAAAGGGTTTCCTGATTTACAGTTACTGACTGAAGTCTTCTTAGTGTGTTATTAGTACCTTACACAATCAGCACCCAAATCACATTAATTATTTATTGTAGAGGGTGAATATCTATACATATAATTACATCTCTTTTAAAGTCCTCTTGGTCCCTCATCAGTTTGCTTCTTTTATTGTAACTTTATTTTGTAATTTGTCAATATTTTTTGCACCTCTTTATTTAATTTATCAATGGCTGGATTATTTGCAAATAGGTTGACTTTATCATAAGCAATGTCAGCCTCAATTTTGCACTGCTCCAGGTTTTGGAGGTGTTCCAAAATTTGGAATAGTGGGTGTCATCACATGCCCTCTGGCTGAGATTTGTGTATGATATTCTCAAGCTGTGGGAAGGAAGTGTTGATGAACTGGACATGTTCATTGGTATTTTGAATCATAATACCTCTAACATTTATTTTTCATACCAAGTGAGTGCTGTTGAAGCAACATTTCTGGACTTACAAATTATGAAAATTAATGGCTTTTTACATACTGAAGTCTATAAGAAACCCACCTCATCCTGACAGCCTGAAGAGGGGCATCCCTGTGGGACAGTTCCTACAATTGAAGAGGAATTTCTCTACACGGATCATGTTGCTTTTTGGACTGTGACATGTGGAGGTTCGGGGCTCTCCAATGATACCCCAGAATAGCCACGGCTCCCTCTGGATCATCCCAAAACTATGACCTAGCTATTGTGGGATCTCTACATTCCTATGGCTCCTATGGAGGCACCAGCCTGTCTGGAGGGGCAGCGATTTCTTAATCAGATAAGGCTCTTATCAGATGGCAAATGTGTATAAAAGCTGTGTGTTTGTCCCAATAAAGTCTATCTGGTAAGCATAATTTATGTTTCTTTCATGTAATTGGCAAGAGTCCATGAGCTAGAGACGTATGGGATATACAATCCTACCAGGAGGGGCAAAGTTTCCCAAACCTCAAAATGCCTATAAATACACCCCTCACCACACCCACAATTCAGTTTTACAAACTTTGTCTCTTATGGAGGTGGTAAAGTAAGTTTGTGCTTGATTTTTCTTCTATGATAAGCGCTTCTCAGCATTTTGAAGCCCAATTCCTCTCAGAGTACAGTGTTTGTCAGAGGGATGTGAAGGGAGTATCACCTATTGATTTTATGGTTTTCCTAAAGGGAAATCTTTTCAAAGGTTCTCTGTTATCGGTCGTAGGGATTTATCTTCTACCTCCCTTTTCAGACCGACGATATACTCATATACCAGCACTGGTTTGGCTATCTGGTATATGTGGATGGGTGTCTTTCGGTAAGTATGTTTTCATTATTTAAGACACTCTCAGCTATGGTTTGGCGCTTTATGTATTAATATAAAGTTTTAAATATATGTATTTTACTTATATTTGCCATGAGTCAGGTCTATGTTATATGTCCTTTTGCAGACTGTCAGTTTCAGTTTGGAAAGCATGTTTTAGGAAGTTATTTTTCTTACCTGGGGTATAGTCCTTTTTTTCAAATTGACTGTTTTTCTTTAAATTTTGCGGGCAAAATTAGGCTTGCGAGGTCGCAAAATGCTGTTATTTATTGGTCATTCTTGGCGCAAGAATTTTTTTTGGCGCAAAGGTACGTCTTTGATGACGCAAGTTTGTCATTTCCGGCGTTTTACTTGACACCAGGATTCCTTGCACGAGGTTGTGTCTGTTATGACGCAAATTGCGTCATTTCAGGATGTTGTTGGCGCAAAAAAAATGTTCAACTTCCTTTTGCGTCGTGCGTCATACTTGGCGCCAAAAAATTTAGTTTATTTGTAAATTTTGCTTTAATGTTGTTATTTCTTTTACATTTTGCAAGATGTCTCAATCTGATCCTGTCTCAGAAGCAACTGTTGGAACCCTGCTGCCTGATCACAGTTCTACCAAAGCTAAGTGTATCTGTTGTAAATTAGCTATTATATCTCCAGCTGTAGTATGTAACAGTTGTCAGGATAAGCTTTTGCACGCAGAAAACGTTTCCATCAGTACTAGTACAGTTTCTGTTATTCCTTCAACATCTAATGTACATGATATCCCTATTGATATGAAAAATTATATTGCTGATGCGATACAGAAGGCTTTGTCTGCTATCCCGCCTTCTAATAAACGTAAAAGGTCTTTTAAAACTTCTCATAAAATTGATGACATTTCTAATGACCAACAACATACTGAAATATCCTCCTCTGATGAGGATCTCTCTGATTCAGAAGATCCTACCTCAGACATTGCCACTGACAAATCTACTTATCTTTTCAAGATTGAGTATATTTGCTTCTTGTTAAAAGAAGTGTTGGTTACTTTGGATATTGAGGAGTCTAGTCCTCTTGATATCAAAACTAGTAAACGTTTAAATTCTGTTTATAAACCTCCTGTGGTTACTCCTGAGGTTTTTCCAGTTTCTGATGCTATTTCTGATGTGATTGCTAAGTAATGGATTAAAGTGAAAGTAAATTCTCAGGCTCTACAACACATCCAGGCATTGTATGTCATTAACATATCTATATTGCAATACTATTTTATTAAAAAAATATTATTATCAGTTTTATTCTTAGTCTTATATTTCCTACAGTTATGTAGCACGCTCCGCCCACCTTCCACTTCCTATCTTTCAGTGAGTTTATGTATAGAGCGGTCCCAACCACTCTATACGTAGCTGCAATGCGCGTTCACAAGCATCGAGCGCATTGCCCCTCCAATGGCAATTCAGCTATTCATTACAGTTTCATCATACTGAAAATTCTCAATCATACAAAGTTATTTTTGTTCATGGATAAAACGATTGATAACATTATTGTGTTATCAATCGTTTTATCCATGAACAAAAATAACTTTGTCTGATTGAGAATTTTCGATATGATGAAACTGTAATGAATATCATTCTAAGTGTAAGGCATTGCGATTACTTCAAAAATATAATTTAGCATTTCTTGCAAAAGTAATTAGATGCTAATTTGAAGTTATCGGTAATGTAATCTGCCTTCAATGTTGCCGAGACGCCGTCTAAACAGATGACGTTCTCGGCTCTGTGGGGGAAACCGGGTATGCGCATGCGCATGCGCGAATCGGGAACGCGCAACCAAACAAAAATTAAGGCATAAAAAAATTTCACGCATGCGCAAATCGATCAATAGGCTAATGACGTAGCTGCCCGGCCGCCTAACGGCCAGAAAGTCAATTGGAAGATCACACAACGTGATCAGGACGTAAAAACATAATTTATGCTTACCTGATAAATTTATTTCTCTTGTGGTGTATCCAGTCCACGGATCATCCATTACTTGTGGGATATTCTCATTCCCAACAGGAAGTTGCAAGAGGACACCCACAGCAGAGCTGTCTATATAGCTCCTCCCCTCACTACCATATCCAGTCATTCGACCGAAAACAAGCAGAAAAAGGAGAAACCATAGGGTGCAGTGGTGACTGTAGTTTAAAATTAAAAAATACCTGCCTTAAAATGACAGGGCGGGCCGTGGACTGGATAAACCACAAGAGAAATAAATTTATCAGGTAAGCATAAATTATGTTTTCTCTTGTAAGGTGTATCCAGTCCACGGATCATCCATTACTTGTGGGATACCAATACCAAAGCTAAAGTACACGGATGAATGGAGGGACAAGGCAGGTACTTAAACGGAAGGTACCACTGCCTGTAAAACCTTTCTCCCAAAAATAGCCTCCGAAGAAGCAAAAGTATCAAATTTGTAGAATTTTGAAAAAGTATGAAGCGAAGACCAAGTCGCCGCCTTGCAAATCTGTTCAACAGAAGCCTCATTTTTAAAGGCCCATGTGGAAGCCACAGCTCTAGTAGGTTTGGTACGCAGAACTACCTTATCTGCATGGAAGATCAGATAAGGAGAATCACATTGTAAGGCAGATAACTCGGAAACTCTACGAGCCGAGGAAATAGCTACCAAAAAAAGAACTTTCCAAGATAAAAGTTTGATATCTATGGAATGAAGAGGTTCAAACGGAACCCCCTGAAGAACTTTAAGAACCAAATTTAAGCTCCAAGGTGGAGCAACAGGTTTAAACACAGGCTTGATTCTAACTAAAGCCTGACAAAATGCCTGAACGTCTGGGGCATCCGCCAGACGCTTGTGCAAAAGAATAGATAGCGTAGAAATCTGTCCCTTTAAGGAACTAGCTGACAATCCTTTCTCCAATCCTTCTTGGAGAAAAGATAATATCCTGGGAATCCTGACCTTACTCCATGAGTAGCCCTTAGATTCACAACAATAAAGATATTTACGCCATATTTTATGATAGATTTTCCTGGTGACAGGCTTCCGTGCCTGAATCAAGGTATCAATGACTGACTCGGAGAAACCACGCTTTGATAAAATCAAGCGTTCAATCTCCAGGCAGTCAGAATCAGAGAAATTAGATTTGGATGGTTGAAAGGACCTTGAAGTAGAAGGTCCTGTCTCAGTGGCAGAGTCCATGGTGGAAAGGATGACATGTCCACCAGATCTGCATACCAAGTCCTGCGTGGCCACGCAGGCGCCATCAAGATCACTGATGCTCTCTCCTGCTTGACTTTGGCAATCAGACGAGGGAGCAGAGGAAACGGTGGAAACACATAAGCCAGGTTGAAGGACCAAGGCGCTGCTAGAGCATCTACCAGCGTTGCCTTGGGGTCCCTGGACCTGGATCCGTAACAAGGAAGCTTGGCGTTCTGGCGAGACGCCATGAGATCCAGTTCTGGTTCGCCCAAACGAAGAACAAATTGTGCAAACACCTCCGGATGGAGTTCCCACTCCCCCGGATGAAAAGTCTGACGACTTAGAAAATCCGCCTCCCAGTTCTCTACACCTGGGATATGGATAGCTGATAGGTGGCAAGAGTGAATCTCTGCCCAGCAAATTATCTTTGAGACTTCTAACATCGCTAGGGAACTCCTTGTTCCCCCTTGATGGTTGATGTAAGCCACAGTCGTGATGTTGTCCGACTGAAATCTGATGAACCTCATTGTCGCTAGATGAGGCCAAGCCTGAAGAGCATTGAATATCGCTCTTAGTTCCAGAATGTTTATTGGAAGGAGTAACTCCTCCTGAGTCCACGATCCCTGAGCCTTCAGGGAGTTCCAGACTGCACCCCAACCTAGAAGGCTGGCATCTGTCGTTACAATTGTCCAATCTGGCCTGTCAAAGGTCATACCTTTGGACAGATGGGCCCGAGATAGCCACCAGAGAAGAGAATCCCTGGTCTCTTGGTCCATATTCAGTAAAGGGGACAAATCTGTGTAATCCCCATTCCACTAACTGAGCATGCATAGTTGCAGCGGTCTGAGATGTAGGCGTGCAAACGGCACTATGTCCATTGCTGCTACCATTAAGCCGATTACTTCCATGCACAGAGCCACCGAAGGGCGAGGAATGGAATAAAGAACACGGCAGGAATTTAGAAGTTTTGATAACCTGGACTCCGTCAGGTAAATTTTCATTTCTACAGAATCTATCAGAGTCCCTAGGAAGGAAACTCTTGTGAGGGGGGATAGAGAACTCTTTTTCTCGTTCACCTTCCACCCATGCGACCTCAGAAATGCCAACACTATGTCTGTATGAGACTTGGCAATTTGGAAGCTTGACGCCTGAATCAGGATGTCGTCTAAATAAGGGGCCACTGCTATGCCCTGTGGCCTTAGGACCGCCAGAAGCGACCCCAGAACCTTCGTAAAAATTCTTGGGGCTGTAGCTAACCCAAAGGGAAGAGCTACAAACTGGTAGTGCCTGTCTAGGAAGGCAAACTTGAGAAACCGATGATGATCTTTGTGTATCGGAATGTGCAGATAAGCATCCTTTAAATCCACTGTAGTCATGTATTGACCCTCCTGGATCATAGGTAGGATGGTACGAATAGTCTCCATCTTGAATGACGGAACTCTGAGGAATTTGTTTAAGATCTTTAGATCCAAAATTGGTCTGAAGGTTCCCTCTTTTTTGCGAACCACAAACAGATTTGAGTAAAATCCCTGTCCCTGTTCCTCCTTTGGGACTGGATGGATCACTCCCATAACTAGGAGGTCTTGTACACAGTGTAAGAATGCCTCTCTCTTTATCTGGTTTGCAGATAATTGTGAAAGGTGAAATATCCCTTTTGGGGGGGAAGCCTTGAAGTCCAGAAGATATCCCTGGGATATAATTTCCAACGCCCAGGGATCCTGGACATCTCTTGCCCACGCCTGGGCGAAGAGCGAAAGTCTGCCCCCTACTAGATCCGTTACCGGATAGGGGGCCGTTCCTTCATGCTGTCTTAGAGGCAGCAGCAGGTTTTTTGGCCTGCTTACCCTTGTTCCAGGTCTGGTTAGGTCTCCAGACCGTCTTGGACTGAGCAAAAGTTCCCTCTTGTTTTGCATTAGAGGAAGTTGATGCCGCACTTGCCTTGAAGTTTCAAAAGGCACGAAAATTAGACTGTTTGGCCCTTGGTTTGGACCTATCCTGAGGAATGGCATGACCTTTTCCTCCAGTGATATCAGCAATAATCTCCTTCAAACCAGGCCGAATAGTTTCTGCCCCTTGAAGGGAATGTTAAGCAGCTTCGATTTTGAAGTAACGTCAGCTGACCATGATTTAAGCCATAGCGCTCTGCGCGCCTGGATAGCAAAACCAGAATTCTTAGCCGTTAGTTTAGTCAAATGAACAATGGCATCAGAAACAAAAGAATTGGCTAGCTTAAGTGCTCTAAGCTTGTCAAGTATTTCATCCAATGGAGTCGCTACCTGTAAAGCCTCTTCCAGAGACTCAAACCAGAACGCCGCAGCAGCAGTTACAGGCGCAATGCATGCAAGGGGCTGTAGGATAAAACCTTGTAGAATAAACATTTTCTTAAGGTAACCCTCTAACTTTTTATCCATTGGATCTAAGAAAGCACAACTGTCCTCGACAGGGATAGTAGTACGCTTTGCTAGAGTAGAAACTGCTCCCTCCACCTTCGGAACTGTCTGCCATAAGTCCCGTGTGGTGGCGTCTATTGGAAACATTTTTCTAAAAACAGGAGGGGGAGAGAACGGCACACCTGGTCTATCCCATTCCTTAGTAATAATTTCTGTAAACCTTTTAGGTATTGGAAAAACATCAGTACACACCGGAACTGCATAGTATTTATCCAGTCTACACAATTTCTCTGGCACTGCAATTGTATCACAGTCATTCAGAGCAGCTAAAACCTCCCTGAGTAACAGCTTAAATTTAAATGTAGAAATATCAGAATCAGGTTGCATCATCTTCCCTGAGTCAGAAATATCACCCACAGAAAGAAGCTCTCCTTCTTCAGCTTCTGCATATTGTGAGGCAATATCAGACATAGTTCTTAAAGCATCAGTATGCTCTGTATTTCATCTAACTCCAGAGCTATCTCGCTTTCCTCTAAATACAGGTAGTCTGGATAATACCACTGACAGTGTATTATCCATGACTGCCTCCATGTCTTGTAAAGTAAACGCTATGGGCGCCCTGGATGTACTTGGCGCCATTTGAGCGTGAGTCCCTTGAGCGGGAGTCAAAGGATCTGACACGTGGGGAGAGTTAGTCGGCATAACTTCCCCCTCGTCAGATTCCTCTGGTGATAAATTTTTTAAAGACAGAATATGATCTTTATTGCTTAAAGTGAAATCAGTACATTTGGTACACATTCTAAGAGGGGGTTCCACCATGGCTTTTAAACATAATGAACAAGGAGTTTCATCTATGTCAGACATGTTTATACAGACTAGCAATGAGACTAGCAAGCTTGGAAAACACTTTAAATCAAGTTAACAAGCAAATATAAAAAACGGTGCCTTTAAGAGAAATACATTTTGTCAGAATTTGAAAAACAGTGAAAAAAGGCAGTAAATCAAACAAAATTTTTACAGTGTGTATAATAAGCTAACAGAGCATTGCACCCACTTGCAAATGGATGATTAACCCCTTAGTTCAAAAACCGGATCAAAAAAACGATATAGACGTTTTTTAACAGTCACACCAAACTGCCACAGCCTTACTGTGGGCCTACCTTCCCCAACAAACGATTTTAAAAGCCTAAAAGCCCTTTAGAGATGTCCTGTAGAATTCAGGGAACTCCTGGATGTCTCAGTCTGTAATAGTTAATGCACAAAAAAGCACTAAACTAGGCCCCTCCCACTCATAGTAACACAGTGGAAAGCCTCAGGGAACTGTTTCTAGGCAAATTTAAGCCAGCCATGTGGAAAAAAACTAGGCCCCAATAAAGTTTTATCACCAAAGTATATATAAAAACGTTTAAACATGCCAGCAAACGTTTTATATTGTAAATATAAAAGAGTTTTACCTCAGAAAGTAAGCATGACACCAGTCGCTATTAAATCACTGTATTCAGGCTTACCTTACATAAATTTGGTATCAGCAGCATTTTGTAGCCTTCATTTCATCTTCTAGAAAAATATTAACTGCACATACCTCATAGCAGGATAACCTGCACGCCATTTCTCCGCTGAAGTTATCTCTCTCTTCAGACATGTGTGAGAACAGCAATGGATCTTAGTTACAACCTGCTAAGATCATAGAAATCACAGGCAGATTCTTCTTTTTTCCTGCCTGGAACAAAATAGTACAACTCCGGTACTATTTAAAAATAATAAACTCTTGATTGAAGCAAAATAACAGCTACATTTCACCACTTATCTCTTACTACCTCCATGCTTGTTGAGAGTTGCAAGAGAATGACTGGATATGGAAGTGAGGGGAGGAGCTATATAGACAGCTCTGCTGTGGGTGTCCTCTTGCAACTTCCTGTTGGGAATGAGAATATCCCACAAGCAATGGATGATCCGTGGACTGGATACACCTTACAAGAGAAATAAAAAATAAAAAACGGGTTGAATTGTAAGTTGTCAATAATTATATTTCATTGCGGATAAAAATGTATTTAGAACAAACTTTGTAAAAAATCATGAATGAAACTACTATTGATTTTACATGAACTATTTAACTAAGGATAGTGAAGCATGTAACTTTACCTTCACTTTAAGCCTGGTACTTCTTTCATTCCTTCTTCTAGGTTTAAAAGGTTGTACCCTTTGCCAGCGGCTAGATTAGAGTTTTGGGAAAAAGTCCCCAAAGTTGATGGGGCTATTTCTACTCTTGCCAAACGTACTACTATTCCTATGGAAGACAGTACTTCTATTAAAGATACTTTAGATAGGAAACTTGAATCTTATCTAAGTAAAACGTATTTATATTCTGGCTATATTCTCAGGCCTGACATTTCTATGGCTGATGTTGTGGATGCATCAAACTTTTGGTTGGATAGCTTAGCGCAACAGGAAACAGATCCTGATTTGTCTAGCATTGTTCGTTTGCTTCAACATGCTAATCATTTTATCTGTGATGCAATTTTTATATAATCAAAATTGATGTTAAATCTATGTCTTTAGCTATTTTAGCTAGAAGAGCTTTATGGTTCAAATCTTGGAATGCTGACATGGTATCTAAGTCTAGATTATTATCTCTCACGGTAACAATTGATTTGGTTCTCAGTTGGATTCAATTATTTCAACTATCACTGGGGGGAAGGGAGTTTTAGTGCCTCAGGATAAAAGATCTAAGGGTAAATCTAAAGCTTCTAATTGTTTTGTTCTTTTTGACAGAATAAGGAACAGAAAACCAATCCATCCCCTAAAGACTCTGGTTCCAATTGGAAACCTTCTTCAAGTTGAAATAAATCCAAGCCTTTTAAGAAACCAAAGCCAGCCCCCAAGTCTGCATGAAGGTGCAGCCCTCGATCCAGTTCAGATGGTGGGGGGCAGATTGAAATTATTCCAAGACGTTTGGGCAGATTCTGTTCAAAGTCAGTGGATTCAGAGTATTGTCTCTCAAGGGTATCGAATAGGATTCAGAGTAAGACCTCCTTTGAGAAGATTCTCTCTCTCTCACGTTCCAGCAAATCCGGTGAAGGCTCAGGCTTTTCTGAAGTGTGTTTCAGATCTAGAGCTTTCAGGGGTAATAATACCAGTTCCATTTCAGGAACAGGGTCTGGGGTTTTATTCAAATCTATTCATTGTCCCAAATAAAGAAAATGTATTCAGGCCAGTTCTGGATCTGAAGTTTTTAAATCGTTTTGTAAGAGTCCCAACTTTCAAAATGGTGACAATGAGGACTATTTTGCCTTTTGTTCAGCAAGGTCATTATAGGGCCACAATAGACTTACAGGATGCATATCTTCACATTCCGATTCATCCAGACCACTATCGGTTTCTGAGATTCTCTTTTCTAGAAAAGCATTACCAATTTGTCACTCTTCCATTTGGCCTAGCAACAGCTCCAATGATCTTTTCGAAGGTTCTCAGTGCCCTTCTATCTGTAATCAGAGAACAGGGTATTGCGTGTTTCCTTATTTGGACAATATCTTGGTACTAGCTCAGTCTTTACATTCTGCCGAATCTCACACGAATCAACTAGTGTTGTTACTTCAAAGACATGGTTGGAGAATCAATTTACCAAAGAGTTTCTTGATTCCTCAGACAAGGGTTACCTTTTTTAGGTTTCCAGATAGATTCAGTGTCCATGACTCTGTCTTAAACAGACAAGAGATGAATGAAAGTAGTTTCAGCTTGTCGAAACCTTCAGTCTCAATCATTCCCTTCAGTGGCTATGTGCATGGAAGTTTTAGGTCTCATGACGGACGCAATCCCCTTTGCTTGTTTTCATATGAGACCTCTACAGCTTTGTATGCAAAATCAATGGTGCAGGGATTATACTCGGATATCACAATTGATATACTTAAATCTTAAATCCCAACATCCAACTCTCTCTGACTTGGTGGTTAGACCATCATCGTATAGTTCAAGGGGCTTCTTTTGTTTGTCCTACCTGGACTGTGATCACAACAGATGCAAGTCTTTCAGGTTGGGGAGCTGTCTGGGGATCTCTAACAGCACAAGGGGTTTGGAAACCTCAAGAGGCGAGGTTAACAATCAATATTTTAGAACTCCGTGGGTCCCCTAGCTATGAAAGAAGTATCTCGGATACTTTCTTGGGTGGAATCTAGCTCTTGCCTAATTTCTGCGGTGCATATCCCAGGTGTAGACAATTGGGAAGCATATTATCTCAGCCGTCAGACCTTACATCCGGGGGAGTGGTCTCTCCATCCAGACATATTTTGTCAGATGTGGGGTCTTCCCGAAATAGATCTGATGGCTTTTCATCTAAACAAGAAACTTCCCAGGTACTTATCCAGGTCCAGGGATCCTCATGCGGGGATGGTGGATGCTTTAGCAGTTCCTTGGTTTTACCAACCTGCTTATATCTTTCCGCCTCTGGTTCTTCTTCCAAGAGTGATCTCCAAGATCATTATGGAACAATCGTATGTGTTTCTGATAGCACCAGCGTGGCCTCACAGGTTTTGGTATGCGGATCTTGCCCGGATGTCCAGTTGCCAGTCTTGGCCACTTATTTTAAGACCAGACCTTCTGTCTCAAGGGCCATTTTTCCATCAGGATCTCAAATCGTTAAATTTGAAGGTAATGTAAATTGAACGCTTAGTGCTTAGTCATAGAAGTTTCTCTGACTCAGTGATTAATACTATGCTACAGGCTCGTAAGTCTGTTTCAAGGAAGATTTATTATCGAGTTTGGAAGACCTTTATTTCATGGTGTTCTTCTCATAAAATCTCCTGGCATTTTTTAAGAATTCCTAGTATGTTACAGTTTTTTCAGGATGGTTTGGATAAAGGTATGTCTGCAAGTACTTTGAAGGGACAAATCTCTGCTCTTTCTGTTTTATTTCATAGAAAGATTGCTAAGCTTCCTGATATTCACTGTTTTGTTCAGGCTTTGGTTCATATCAAGCCTGTTATTAAATCAATCTCTCCTCCTTGGAGTCTTAATTTGGTTTTGAAGACTTTGCAGGCTCCTCCTTTTGAGCCTATGCATTCTTTGGATATTAAACTACCTTCTTGGAAAGTGTTGATTCTTTTGGCTATCTCTTCAGCTAGAAGATTTTCCAAATTGTCTGCTCTCTCTTGTGAGTCTCCTTTTCTGATTTTTCATCAGGATAAGGCTGATTTGCGGACTTCGTTTAAATTTCTTTCTAAGGTTGTGAATTCTAACAATATTAGTAGGGAAATTGTTGCTCCTTCCTTGTGTCCTAATCCCAAGAATACTCTTGAAAGAGCTTTACATTCTTTGGATGTTGTAAGAGCTTTGAAATATTATGTTGAAGCTACTAAAGATTTCAGGAACACTTCTAGTCTATTTATTGTCTTCTCCGGTTCTAGAAAAGGTAAGAAGGCGTCTGCCATTTCTTTGCCATCTTGGTTAAAGCTTTTGATTCATAAAGCTTATTTGGAGGCGGGATAGTCCACGCCTCAGAGGATTACAGCTCATTCTACTCACTTCTTGGGCTTTTAAGAATGAAGCTTCAGTTGATCAGATTTGCAAAGCAGCAACTTGGTCTTCTTTACATACATTTACTAAATTTTACCATTTTGATGTATTTGCTTCTTCTGAAGCAGTTTTTGGTAGAAAAGTTCTTCAGGCAGCTGTTTCAGTTTGATTCTTCTGCTTATGTTTTAACTTTTTTTCTTTAAATTTACGAGAAAAACTTATTTTTTTGTGGATTTAATTTTTTCATCTGAAAATGACTGTTTTTATTTTATCCCTCTCTTTCTAGTGACTCTTCTGTGGACTTCCACATCTTGGGTATTTCTATCCCATATGTCACTAGCTCATGGACTCTTGCCAATTACATGAAAGAAAACATAATTTATGTAAGAACTTACCTGATAAATTAATTTCTGTCATATTGGCTAGAGTCCATGAGACCAACCCATTTTCTAGTGGTTATGATTTTTTGTATAAAATCACCATTATATTTCCAGTTCCTCTTTTTTGTATGCTTTTTTACTCCTTTTTCTATCACCCCACTACTTGGCTATTCGTTGAACTGAATTGTGGGTGTGTTGAGGGGTGTATTTATAGGCATTTTGAGGTTTGGGAAACTTTGCCCCTCCTGGTAGGACTGTATATCCCATAGGTTACTAGCTCATGGACTCTTGCCAACATGAAAGAAATGAATTTATCAGGTAAGTTCTTACATAAATTATGTTTTTCCTTCTTAATATGAGGAGAGTCCACGGCTTCATTCCTTACTTGTGGGAAACATATACCCAAGCTCCAGAGGACACTGAATGAACGGGAGGGCAAAAAGGAGGCGAACCCTATTCTGAGGGCACCACAGCCTGCAAAACCCTTCTCCCAAAAGCTGCTTCAGCCAATGTAAAAACCTCAAACTTGTAATATTTAGAAAAGTTATGTAAGGTGGACCAGGTAGCCGCCCTACAAATCTGATCCATAGAGGCCTCATTCTTGAAGGCCCAAGAGGAAGCCACTGCTCTAGTTAATTGAGTTGTAATACTCTGAGGAGGCTTATGTCCCGCTGTCTCATAAGTTAAGCGAATAATGATCTTCAACCAAAAAGATAATGAAGTGGACGAGGTCTTCTGCCCCTACGCTTCCCAGAATAGACAACAAACAAAGAAGAAGTCTGTCTAAACTCCTTTGTAGCCTGAAGATAGAACTTCAAGGCCCGAACCACATCCAAATTATGAAGTAACCATTTCTTTGAAGAAGAAGGATTAGGACACAAGAAGGAACCACAATCTAATGATTGATGTTGCTATCTGAAACGACCTTAGGAAGAAAACCTAACCTAGTACGAAAAATAGCCTTATCAGCATGAAATACTAGGTAAGGAGGCTCACATTGCAAGGCAGACATTTCAGAGACTCTGTGAGCTGAAGCAATAGCCAGTAGAAAAACTTAAATTATGCTTACCTGATAATTTTCTTTTCTTCAGATGGAAAGAGTCCACATCTGCATTCATTACTTTTGGGAATTCAGAACCTGGCCACCAGGAGGAGGCAAAGACACCATAGCCAAAGGTTTAAATACCCCTGACACTCCCCTCATCCCCCAGTCATTCTGCCGAGGAACAAGGAACAGTAGAAGAAATATCAGGGTGAAAATGTGCCTGAAGAATAAAAATAACAGAAGCCCCACAGAAAAACATGGGCGGGAGCTGTAGACTCTTCCATCTGAAGAAAAGAAAATGACCAGGTAAGCATAATTCAAGTTTTTCTTCATAAATGGAAAGAGTCCACAGCTGCATTCATTACTTTTGGGAAATCAATATCCAAGCTATAGAGGACACTGAATGCCAAAACGGGAGGGTACAAAAGGCGGCCTATTCTGAGGGCACCAGGCCTACAACCCTTACCCACAAAAAACCTGCTTCGTCCGAAGCCGAGGAAACTTTGAAAAAAAAGAACAAGCAAGCCCCAAGGACAGAAAGTCCATGAGCCTTGCTAGAGACCGCAGAAAGAGACTCGACTGAGCCAACACACCTCCAGGAGACACCATCGCCGAGCAGAAAGTCCCCAACAACAAACCCCTTACTAGAGAAAGGGATCAACTCCTGTAAACTCCCAAAAGGGAGAAGACATGGAAGAAAAAATCAAGGATTCCTGAAGGGACCCTAAATAGGGAGCAACAAATTCCAAATAAAAATAAGGAACCACGAGAAATGAGTAAGGTCACAGAGACCCTAAACGGTCTCAAGAAACAAGGAAGGCAATACCCAGACCCCAGAATGTTCAGAAACCACAAGGTTAAGACCAGGAATCTGAACAGAGAAGAGCACTTCTTCTAAATACAGTGCAACCGCACCCTAAAGACAACTGAAGTCGCAAGATAACTCAGAATATCAAAATATTCAGAAATCAAAACACGTGCAGCAAACCCAGATAAGCGAACACCTGAGTCAACACCACATGCCACAGTCAAACCAAGATGACTCTGAAAATAGAAAACATGCAGGCAAGTAAGAGCAGCTGAAGATAGATATCAAACACTAAACCGTCAGACTGCTAAACGTCCACTAAACAGTGGGCACATCACTGGCTAGCCAAAAGCCGCCAGTCCATCTCACATATCTTGAACATGGAGAAAGCACAGAACCTCAAAGAGGCTCACCAAACCTCAAAAGACCAGAGGACGAACAACAAATCTCAGATCTTGCTCCAACACCGGACCAGTCCAAGCAACAGGCAGGTCTGAAAAACAGGGGAACAGAAGAACCCCAATCGCCAGCCCCCAGGGGAGACAGAATGGGGTGAACTCAGCCACCCCAACAGAGCTCGGGTGCCAACCCAAAAAGCTCCTTCAAGGAGAAAACCATAGGAGATGAACATAAAAAAATACAGTAGATCCCTATGAAGATCTACTACAACCCTCCATGACAGTCTCAACATGGAGACTTCATCTCCACAGTTGGAAATGAAGAAACCCCAGAAGATCAGACTGCTCTCCTCTACATGATAAAAACCCTGTTCCAACCTCCTAAACACAGGACAGGACAACAATGCTCCAGAGAGAGGAAACCCCCTCCAAAAGGAGGGGAACTACCCCCAAAGAAAGAGCATATATAAGAACAGCGCACATGCACACAAGACATGAGCCATAGTCTAATGAAAACAAAAGCTGAATGAAAAACATCCAGACGTCCTGAAGAACACAGAAAGAACTCCCCCTGAGGACAAGGCAAGCCATAATGAGCGTATCCAAAAGCACACAGAAACCTGGGCAAGCTGCTAGCATGCTCAACTAGCCAGTCCTTAGGCCATAGCCTATGTTCCCTGGAAAAACTGGATCACCCCGAACCAGCCACAGGATTTTTTTTTTTAAATGAGGCCTCGTTCCTCTAAGGCAGAGCTTTCCAAACTTTTCATGTTGGTGACACACTTTGTAGACCTACATCATTTCGCGACACATTAATTCAGTTGTACTAGAAAAAGGAGGTTAAACTAACTTGTTTTAAAAGATACGGACACATACATACATTATATAATAACTAAATGTATTTACAAGTAACAGTATGTATGTGCAAGAATTAAAAAAAGTTTAATAACACCAATAGCTACTTACTATTTTAATGGGATGTATGAGGTTGATGGGATGAACACAGTTTCGTAATATTTGGTGTAATATTAGATAAAGACACTCACATTACATCATCAAGCATTTTTAAGCTTGCACTTCCTATCCACATATCAGGAGCAGCAATTACTGGGAGCTAGTTGCAAAAAAAAACCACTGACTTCAGCTCAGCGTTTAAGCTGCCACCCTCAGAGCTCTTTGAGTCCGACTGACTACTGCCTGCGCTGCAAACACACTGCTGTCCCTCTCACTGGCTACACTTGCAGTCACAAGCCAATTAAGGAGACTACACGTGCAGTCAGGAGCCAATGTGCCGCCAAATCCACCAATGGTAATAGTTTCAGTTCCCACTGAGCTGTGCCAATTGGTCAAGATGACCTGTGACCCACTAGGTATCAATCACGTGTCAACCATGTGATATGCGTAGCAGGCAGGTGGAAAGTCAGAAACCAAAAAACAATTTAAAAAAAAAATTAAATTTAAAAAAATCTGTGCTGAAGCAGGGACACACCTACACACTGCTGTCGACACACAGTTTGGAAAGCACTGCTCTAAGGGAACCGGGACAATGATTACTAAGGAGGACAGAATTAAAATAAAATAAAATTAAAATAAAATTATATTTAAATTAAATTAAAATAAAATACAAAATTAAAATAAAATACAAAATTAAAATAAAATATAAAATTAAAATAAAATGAAATAAAATTAAATTAAAATAATATAAAATTAAAATAAAATTAAATACAATTATTAAAATATAAAATTAAAATACAATAAAATTTTATTTTATTTTTATATTTTAATTTAATTTAATTTTAATTTTATATTTTAATTTAATAAAATTAAAATAAAATAACATTTTAAATAAAATGTAAAATAAAATACAATTTAAAATAAAATTAAATTAAAATATTAAATTAAATTCAAATTAAATAAAATAAAATAAAATTAAAATAAAATTAAAAATTAAAATAAAAATAAAATTTAAAATAAAATTAATAAATTAAATTTAAATAAAATAAAACAAAACAAGGCCACATTCCTCTAAGGGAACCAGGACAATGACTCCTAAGGAGGACAGAATTAAAATAAAATAAAATAAAATTTAAATTTAAATTAAAATAAAAATAATATAAAATAATATAAAATTTAAATAAAATAAAATTAAATAAAATTGGGCGGAGCTAACCGCCAAAGAGACAGGTCGCACATTTCAGTAACTCCCGGCTTCAACAACGATTCTGCGGTTTTTGTCGGACCTGATACCCGATAATAAAGGAGAGAAGTGCTTTTAACCTTTATCTAAAGGCTTGCTTTAAAGATTGGAGGAGGACCGGAGTGTTTCTACAGCCCACAGTCAGGGCAACTTAGTGTGGCCTAGCTGCGAAGTGGTGTGGACATGGAGGATCTCCACGCGGCAATCCTAGCCCTCTTCCAGGAATATGATTGTAAATTGCTGAGTAGGCTAGACCGGCTTATCTCGACCGTTAGCCACCAAGCCACAGATGAAGGCAACACTGGGTGTTTGGAAGGCGAGGCTGCGGCGCCTGACATGCACGAGCTTGTTACCCAGGAGAGCTCTAACCGACACTCCTTATTAGAGACTGCCTACCCAACGGAGAGTGTGTTAACCCAAGAGCTTGGCGGATCCTTACAGTATGCATCAGATTTGGGAGAAGCGGCAGACCCTCGGATGCCAAGTGTGACCCACGGATGCCTGAAGGAGAGATTGGTTGTGGAGACCGTCTCGATTGGGGGCCTTGAGGGATCTGGAAATGCCACCGCGATTATGCTACGTCAGGGGACTGTACTTCCAGAGGCAACTTACCTTATCAGGGGGACTCTCTCTTCTCAATGCCCATATCTGAGGTTTGGTCGCTTTGCTGGTCCTGACGGCTGTGGGAGTTTCTCTGGTTCACTTTTGCAGGGGTCTGGTTCGGCGGAGTTGATCACTACCCAGCACGCCACACGAATGACCTATTTATGCAAAACTGGTGTAGGGTAACCCTGTCTTTCCTTACATGACCTACTTTTGAGTACTTTGGCCTCATCGCCCTAAATGACGGCTCCATAGCCTGAAAGACCCGTTATATAAGTCCCAATCCATGACAATAAGTTGTTGGTTAACACTGCAGATATTTTTCTCTGTTATTTCTTTTTTTCAATGCAATACGGACTGTATTGGTGCCGACTCTTAGGCCCCAGATTGTTGATATTGAGAGACATTGTGAGACTTTTTCTGTGCATGTACAGATCTGATTCATTTGATGCTGTCTCTAACTAGCCATATTCACATGCCTTTGAACAAAGAAATATGCTCTATGTCTAAGAATCTTCTTTTAATAGCACAGGTCTGCACAAATTCATACAGCCTAAACCTTCTCCTGCCAGTTCTTTCCTGGTCAGGAAATAGGATTTATCTTTGTAACAGGCTAGCTTACTTTTATTGGGCTAGATCTGCAGTCACATTGCTATATTACTCCAGTATTTGACCATATGAGTAGACTTAAGGGTAGATAATTGGTTAGAGAAACATCACACAATATTTAACACTTAGACTGTGCCTTGCTGGTAGGGGAAGGTACTGAGTTCTAACTTAAAACAATGTTTAACACTTAAGCTGCACCTGTTTTTATTATGTTTGTTGAACGGTATTAATAGGCTGTTGTTAAAAAGTAATGCATATGAATAGAGCTATCCCTAACCAGTGAAAAAAGCTGATAAATGAGTACTATGAGTAGGGTCACTATTGAAGATTAATTATTAATTTTGGAATATAATATTTATATTAATAATAATAATAATAATAATAATAACTATTATTTATGAAAGAATTTGCTTGTGAGAAAGTCAGCTTAATATAACAACTTTATTAGTCACAGCACCCAAAATCTTAGATCACACGATATAATATTCTATGCTTCTTTATATGGTACCATTAATATGAGTTACATTAAATACATTATATAAAACACATTGACATAACTGCATACAATTTCTTACATCAAATGTAAACAGACATAAAAACAACCTTATAGCTATAAAGTAAATAAGTGCATAATATAATTACCTCTGAGGCCCAGTAAGAGCTTGTAACCTCTTTCCTTTCCTTTCTCCTTCCTATACCTTATATAACTATACTGACAGGCCTCTTCAGCTAATACAACCCAAAAATGGATAATGGTGGATGCTTTGAGTTGGCTAAGAGTGTGATTGGTTCATAAGAGCTGAATGTATATGTTTGTTTCTAAAGTAATTTGTATCTCTGCACTTTACCTATTCCTCTATGCTATTTCTAACTTTTGGACAGCTGCGCACATGGCTTCTGGACTTTTTCACTAAACTATTTTAACTAAAGGATTTTACTGCTTTATTCTTGTCCATGAACAGGTGTGTCCTTGAGAAACTTTCAGCAAGCTGAACACTAAGCAGTCACATCACACACATACATACATATATATATTTATATATACACTCACAAATACATATATAAAAGTTGATCATATTTAGCAAATTACTCATACTGTAACAGTCCCTCCCTTCTGGCCATGAGAAATTTTTTGATTGGCCACACATTATGAGAGTAATTGCTTGTATCTTATCTGTTGAAATCCTAAATTATTATTTATTTATGAATTTCGCTATCTAAATTATTAAAAGAAAATTACAAAACTAACAATGATCTATTTTATATATATATAAACCAATAATAATGTGTTCATGTGAGGTGAAGCAATAATTTAGCATAGAAACTGGACACGACAAACCCATATAGGCCTCTTTCTCATGAAACACTTTAGCTTCTGTAATACTTCTTCTCATAAGTCACTGACCATGGCACCTGGAAAATGGTAATGTTCTTTTCTTCCTTACCGAGATAAGTGGTGTGGACATGGAGGATCTCCACGCCGCTATCCTAGCCCTCTTCCAGGAATACGATCGTAAATTGCTGAGTAGGCTAGACAGGCTTATCTCGACCATTAGCCGCCAAGCCACAGATGAAGGCAACACTGGGTGTTTGGAAGGCGAGGCTGCGGTGCCTGACATGCACGAGCTTGTTACCCAGGAGAGCTATAAGCGACACTCCTTATTAGAGACTGCCTACCCATCGGAGAGTGTGTTAACCCAAGAGCTTGGCGGATCCTAACAGTATGCATCGGATTTGGGAGAAGCGGCAGACCCTCGGATGCCAAGTGTGACCCACGGATGCCTGAAGGAGAGATCGGTTGTGGAGACCGTCTCGATCGGGGGCCCTGAGGGATCTGGAAATGCCACCGCGATTATGCTACGTCAGGGGACTGTACTTCCAGAGGCAACTTACCTTATCAGGGGGACTCTCTCTTCTCAATGCCCAGATCTGAGGTTTGGTCGCTTTGCTGGTCCTGACGGCTGTGGGAGTTTCTCTGGTTCACTTTTGCAGGGGTCTGGTTCGGCGGAGTTGATCACTACCCAGCACGCCACACGAATGACCTATTTATGCAAAACTGGTGTAAGGTAACCCTGTCTTTCCTTACATGACCTACTTTTGAGTACTTTGGCCTCATCGCCCTAAATGACGGCTCCATAGCCTGAAAGACCCGTTATATGAGTCCCAATCCATGACAATAAGTTGTTGGTTAACACCGCAGATATTTTTCTCTGTTATTTCTTTTTCAATGCAATACGGACTGTATTGGTGCCGACTCTTAGGCCCCAGATTGTTGATATTGAGAGACATTGTGAGACTTTTTCTGTGCATGTAGAGATCTGATTCATTTGATGCTGTCTCTAACTAGCCATATTCACATGCCTTTGTACAAAGAAATATGCTCTATGTCTAAGAATCTTCTTTTAATAGCACAGGTCTGCACAAATTCATACAACCTAAACCTTCTCCTGCCAGTTCTTTCCTGGTCAGGAAATAGGATTTATCTTTGTAACATGCTAGCTTACTTTTATTGGGCTAGATCTGCAGTCACATTGCTATATTATTCCAGTATTTGACCATATGAGTAGACTTAAGGGTAGATAGTTGGTTAGAGAAACATCACACAATATTTAACACTTAGACTGTGCCTTGCTGGTAAGGGAAGGTACTGAGTTCTAACTTAAAACAATGTTTAACACTTAAGCTGCATCTGTTTTTATTATGTTTGTTGAACGGTATTAATAGGCTGTTGTTAAAAACAGAATTTATGCTTACCTGATAAATTACTTTCTCCAACGGTGTGTCCGGTCCACGGCGTCATCCTTACTTGTGGGATATTCTCCTCCCCAACAGGAAATGGCAAAGAGCCCAGCAAAGCTGGCCATATAGTCCCTCCTAGGCTCCGCCTACCCCAGTCATTCGACCGACGGACAGGAGGAAATATATATAGGAGAAACCATATGGTAACGTGGTGACTGTAGTTAGAGAAAATAATTCATCAGACCTGATTAAAAAACCAGGGCGGGCCGTGGACCGGACACACCGTTGGAGAAAGTAATTTATCAGGTAAGCATAAATTCTGTTTTCTCCAACATAGGTGTGTCCGGTCCACGGCGTCATCCTTACTTGTGGGAACCAATACCAAAGCTTTAGGACACGGATGAAGGGAGGGAGCAAATCAGGTCACCCAAACGGAAGGCACCACGGCTTGCAAAACCTTTCTCCCAAAAATAGCCTCCGAAGAAGCAAAAGTATATAATTTAAAAAATTTGGTCAACAGGAACCTCATTCTTGAAGGCCCATGTGGAAGCCACAGCCCTAGTGGAGTGAGCTGTGATACTTTCAGGAGGCTGCCGTCCGGCAGTCTCAAAAGCCAATCTGATGATGCTTTTAAACCAAAAGGAAAGAGAGGTAGAAGTTGCTTTTTTACCTCTCCTTTAACCAGAATAAACAACAAACAAAGAAGATGTTTGTCTAAAATCTTCAGTAGCCTCTAAATAGAATTTTAGAGCACGGACAACGTCCAAATTGTGTAACAAACGTTCCTTCTATGAAACTGGATTCGGACACAAAGAAGGTACAACTATCTCCTGGTTAATATTTTTGTTGGAAACAACCTTCGGAAGAAAACCAGGCTCAGTACGTAAAACCACCTTATCTGCATGGACCAGATAGGGCGGAGAACACTGCAGAGCAGATAACTCAGAAACTCTTCTAGCGGAAGAAATTGCAACCTAAAACAAAACTTTCCAAGATAATAACTTAATATCTACGGAATGTAAGGGTTCAAACGGAACCCCTTGAAGAACCGAAAGAACTAGATTAAGACTCCAGGGAAGAGTCAAAGGTCTGTAAACAGGCTTGATTCTAACCAGAGCCAGAACAAACGCTTAAACGTCTGGCACAGCTGCCAGCCTTTTGTGAAGTAAAACAGATAAAGCAGAGATCTGTCCCTTCAGAGAACTCGCAGAAAATCCTTTCTCCAAACCTTCTTGTAGAAAGGAAAGAATCTTAGGAATTTTTATCTTGTTCCATGGGAATCCTTTAGATTCACACCAACAGATATATTTTTTCCATATATTATGGTAAATTTTTCTAGTTACAGGCTTTCTAGCCTGAATAAGAGTATCTATTACAGAATCTGAAAACCCACGCTTTGATAAAATCAAGCGTTCAAACTCCAAGCAGTCAGTTGGAGGAAAACCAGATTCGGATGTTCGAATGGACCCTGAATAAGAAGGTCCTGTCTCAAAGGTAGCTTCCATGGTGGAGCCGATGACACATTCACCAGGTCTGCATACCAAGTCCTGCGTGGCCACACAGGAACTATCAAGATCACCGAAGCCCTCTCCAGATTGATCCTGGCTACCAGCCTGGGAATGAGAGGAAACGGTGGGAATACATAAGCTAGGTTGAAGATCCAAGGTGCTACTATTGTATCCAATAGAGTCGCCTTGGGATCCCTGGATTTGGACCCGTAACAAGGGACCATGAAGTTCTGATGAGAGGCCATCAGAACCATGTCTGGAATGCCCCATAATTGAGTTATTTGGGCAAAGATTTCCAGATGGAGTTCCCACTCCCCCGGATGCTCCTCCATCGCCAGGGAACTCCTTGTTACCCCCTGATGGTTGATATATGTAACAGTCGTCATGATGTCTGATTGAAACCTTATGAATTTGGCCTTTGCTAGTCGAGGCCAAGCCTTGAGAGCATTGAATATCGCTCTCAGTTCCATTATGTTTATCGGGAGAAGAGAGTCTTCCCGAAACCATAGACCCTGAGCTTTCAGGGGTTCCCAGACCGCGCCCCAGCCCACCAGACTGGCGTCGGTCGTGACAATGACCTACTCTGGTCTGCGGAAGCTCATTCCCTGTGACAGGTTGTCCAGGGTCAGCCACCAACGGAGTGAATCTCTGGTTATTTGATCTACTTGTATCGTCGGAGACAAGTCTGTATAATCCCCATTCCACTGTCTGAGCATGCACAGGTGTAATGGTCTTAGATGAATTCGTGCAAAAGGAACTATGTCCATTGCCGCAACCATCAAACCTATTACTTCCATGCACTGCGCTATGGAAGGAAGAAGAACAGAATGAAGTACCTGACAAGAGCTTAGAAGTTTTGATTTTCTGGCCTCTGTCAGAAAAACCTTCATTTCTAAGGAAACTATTATTGTTCCCAAGAAGGGAACTCTTGTTGACGGGGACAGAGAACTTTTTTCTATGTTCACTTTCCACCTGTGAGATCTGAGAAAGGCTAGGACAATGTCCGTATGAGCCCTTGCTTTTGACAGAGACGACACTTGAATCAGGATGTCGTCCAAGTAAGGTACTACTGCAATGCCCCTTGGTCTTAGCACCGCTAGAAGGGACCCTAGTACCCTTGTGAAAATCCTTGGAGCAGTGGCTAATCCGAATGGAAGTGCCACAAACTGGTAATGCTTGTCCAGAAAGGCGAACCTTAGGAACCGAAAATGTTCCTTGTGGATAGGAATACGTAGGTACGCATCCTTTAAGTCCACCGTGGTCATGAATTGACCTTCCTGGATGGTAGGAAGGATCGTTCGAATGGTTTCCATTTGGAACGATGAAACCCTTAGAAACTTGTTTAGAATCTTGAGATCTAAAATAGGTCTGAATGTTCCCTCTTTTTTGGGAATTATGAACAGGTTGGAGTAAAAACCCATCCCTTGTTCTCCTAATGGAACAGGATGAATCACTCCCATGCTTAACAGGTCTTCTACACAGTGTAAGAATGCCTGTTCGAAGATAATTGAGACCCGTGGAACCTTCCCCTTGGGGGTAGTTCCCTGAATTCCAGGAGATAACCTTGAGAAACTATTTCTAGCGCCCAAGGATCCTGAACATCTCTTGCCCCAGCCTGAGCAAAGAGAGAAAGTCTGCCCCCCACCAGATCCTTCCCAGATCGGGGGCCAACACTTCATGCTGTTTTGGTAGCAGTGGCAGGTGACTTGGCCTGCTTACCCTTGTTCCAGCCTTGCATCGGCCTCCAGGCTGGCTTGGTTTGAGAAGTATTACCCTCTTGCTTAGAGGGTGTAGAATTTGAGGCTGGTCCGTTTCTGCGAAAGGGACGAAAATTTGGCTTATTTTTAGCCTTAAAAGACCTATCCAGAGGAAGGGCGTGGCCCTTTCCCCCAGTGATGTCTGAAATAATCTCTTTCAAGTCAGGGCCAAACAGTGTTTTACCCTTGAAAGGGATGTTAAGCAAAAGCGCTCTGCGCGCCACGATAGCAAACCCTGAATTATTCGCCGCTAATCTAGCTAATTGCAAAGCGGCATCTAAAATAAAAGAGTTAGCCAATTTAAGAGCTTGAACTCTGTCCAAAACCTCCTCGTACGAAGATTCTTTATTGAGCGACTTTTCTAGTTCTTCGAACCAGAAACACGCAGCTGTAGTGACAGGAACAATGCATGAAATTGGTTGTAGAAGGTAACCTTGCTGAACAAACATCTTTTTAAGCAAACCCTCTAACCTTTAATCCATAGGATCTTGAAAGCACAACTATCTTCTATAGGAATAGAAGTGCGTTTGTTTAGAGTAGAAACCGCCCCCTCGACCTTGGGGACTGTATGCTATAAGTCCTTTCTGGGGTCGACTATAGGAAATAATTTCTTAAATATAGGGGGAGGACAAAAGGTATGCCGGGCCTTTCCCACTCCTTATTTACTATGTCCGCCACCCACTTGGGTATAGGAAAAACATTGGGGGGCACCGGAACCTCTAGGAACTAGTCCATCTTACCTAATTTCTCTGGAATGACCAAATTGTCACAATCATCCAGAGTAGATAATACCTCCTTAAGAAGTGCGTGGAGATGTTGTAATTTAAATTTAAAAGTTACAATATCAGGTTCTGCTTGTTGAGAAATTTTCCCTGAATCTGAAATTTCTCCCTCAGACAAAACCTCCCTCCTGGCCCCTTCAGATAGGTGTGAGGGTATGTCAGAACAGATATCATCAGCGTCCTTTTGCTCTTCAGTGTTTAAAACAGAGCAATCACGCTTTCTCTGATAAGTAGGCATTTTGGAAAAAATGCATGCAATAGAATTATCCATTACAGCCATTAATTGTTGTATGGTAATAAGTATTGGCGCACTAGATGTACTAGGGGCCTCTTGTGTGGGCAAAACTGGTGTAGACACAGAAGGGGATGATGCAGTACCATGCTTACTCCCCTCATTAGAGGAATCATCTTGGGCAATATCATATCTATGGCATTATTATCCCTACTTTGTTTGGACATTATGACACAAATATATCACATATATTTAAATGGGGAGACACATTGGCTTTCATACATATAGGACATCGTTATCTGATGGTTCAGACATGTTAAACAGGCTTAAACTTGTCAACAAAGCACAAAAAACGTTTTACAATAAAACCGTTACTGTCCCTTTAAATTTTAAACTGAACACACTTTATTACTGAATATGTGAAAAAGTATGAAGGAATTGTTCAAAATTCACCAAAATTTCACCACAGTAACTTAAAGCCTTAAAAGTATTGCACACCAAATTTGAAAGCTTTAACCCTTAAAATAACGGAACCGGAGCCGTTTTTACATTTAACCCCTATACAGTCCCAGGTATCTGCTTTGCTGAGACCCAACCAAGCCCAGAGGGGAATACGATACCAAATGATGCCTTCTATAAGCTTTTTCAGTGGTTCTTAGCTCCTCACACATGCATCTGCATGCCATGCTTTCCAAAAACAACTGCGCATTAGAGGCGCGAAAATGAGGCTCTGTCTATGACTAGAAAAGGCCCCCAGTGAAAAAGGTGTCCAATACAGTGCCTGCCGTTTTTATTAAAACAATCCCCAAGATTTAACAACTATTAAAAGTAATAATCTGCCAAATATACTTAGTAAAGTAATCGTTTTAGCCCAGAAAAATGTCTACCAGTTTTTTAAGCCCTAATGAAGCCCTTTATTCTTTTACTTAAACTAAGAAAATGGCTTACCGGTTCCCATAGGGAAAATGACAGCTTCCAGCATTACCGAGTCTTGTTAGAAATGTGTCATACCTCAAGCAGCAAAGTCTGCCCACTGTTTCCCCCAACTGAAGTTACTTCATCTCAACAGTCCTGTGTGGAAACAGCTATCGATTTTAGTAACGGTTGCTAAAATCATTTTCCTCTTACAAACAGAAATCTTCATCTCTTTTCTGTTTCAGAGTAAATAGTACATACCAGCACTATTTTAAAATAACAAACTCTTGATTGAAGAACAAAAACTAAATTTAAACACCAAAAAACTCTAAGCCATCTCCGTGGAGATGTTGCCTGTGCAACGGCAAAGAGAATGACTGGGGTAGGCGGAGCCTAGGAGGGACTATATGGCCAGCTTTGCTGGGCTCTTTGCCATTTCCTGTTGGGGAGGAGAATATCCCACAAGTAAGGATGACGCCGTGGACCGGACACACCTATGTTGGAGAAAAGTAATGCATATGAATAGAGCTATCCCTAACCAGTGAAAAAAGCTGATAAATGAGTACTACGAGTAGGGTCACTATGGTTTAGACCCAATTTATAACTGTTAGTGAGTTGACCTAGTTAACTCTCCTACATAGATATATACTAAACTTAGCTTCCTTGGAGCCCTCATTGAGTGAATCTCTAGAACTTTTTTCCACTTATAATGTGTACAGAGACTATTACCTTAATACTACTAAGATCCCCTTCTGATAGTGTATGATGTTTGAGAAGGAGAGTATCTACATCACGCTTAACTTAGGTTATATTAAGTATTTAATGAAGGCGACTTTGTTATCAGCTTTGGATCCGCCCTCCCCTATCTGTGTGGTAAGGGATAAATAGCTTATCCTCCATATTCCCTTTTTGGCAGAGTTATGTAGTCTCTGCCCTGGCCGTAGAGCCTACCCCATAGTTTGTACCCATATGAGTGTCAAAACGGCTCTCCGGTTCTTATTAATGAAAGATTTCCTGTGACTCTTCTTCTTTGTTCCAATGTTTCCAGACTGCTCAACCCTATAATTTTGGTATAGCTGTTAGTTCACACATATATCCAATGTATGTAGATTTATTGATGTTGTGTTTAAGGTTCAGAGGTTTAGGGCAACCAATGTATGCCTCTCACGTATATTATAGAGTTGGATCCGGATGGTAAACCTGGTCTTAATGTACATGAATAGAGATACCAGTTAATCTGAATTATAAACCTACTTTACATGGCCACTCGTGGGCGAACTATTCACTCCCTGTTGGCAAACTACATCCAGGCTTACCAAGATTTCTAATTTTAGACTACAATTCATAACTGGTAGATGTAGCACCCCTTTTACCAATTGCCCACTGGGTTGTTATAATTACGTGATTACCCTCAGGAGTTTACAGAATTTCGTAATCCTGATAGCTATATATGTCATATTAGATTACAGACCTTTAGAGCTTAAAACCTCTGTATTTTTAGCTCTCATTTGAATCTTGTACTAATTACATTATTGTGAACAGTTATACTCCTATACATACTAGGATTTAGATTTATCTGTGATGCAGTTCCCGCAGTTCTTTTTTTCTGACACATTGTTGAGTACTTGTATATTTAATGTTGACATACTTATCTTTATGACCGCCTTCAATACTAGTATTAGATTTCCGGACCTATTCATGGTCCTAACAGACATTTTAAGGAGAATATTAAGGGTAGGCCTTGATTGGGGCCTATACCACCCAAAAACCCTCTGATTAGTAAATTGAGTCTATCGGGGTCCCAAAGTGGCCTCAGCAATATCTGAGGAAAATGAGGGCGTTTTTAGGTTTGCTCCCCAACCTCTATTCATTTGACCTATGTTTTAACTTGGGAACACTATGAGACTGGAACTAAGATTTTATGTATTTTTATGTCTACAGTATGTGTTTTATCATCTACTATGTGTCATGTGTTTAACTGGGCAAACTGTTTTTTTGTCTCGGTAATTGTTATTCCCTCAATAAAAATATATTATAAAAAAAAAATTAAATTAAAATTAAATAAAATTAAATAAAATTTAAATAAAATAAAATAAAAATTTTATTTTATTTTAATTTTATATTTTAATTTAATTTAAATTTTATATTATTTAATTTAATTAAAATTTAAAATAAAATTTAAAAACATAATTTATGTAAGAACTTACCTGATAAATTCATTTCTTTCATATTAACAAGAGTCCATGAGCTAGTGACGTATGGGATATACATTCCTACCAGGAGGGGCAAAGTTTCCCAAACCTTAAAATGCCTATAAATACACCCCTCACCACACCCACAAATCAGTTTAACGAATAGCCAAGAAGTGGGGTGATAAGAAAAAAAGTGCGAAGCATATAAAATAAGGAATTGGAATAATTGTGCTTTATACAAAAAAATCATAACCACCACAAAAAAGGGTGGGCCTCATGGACTCTTGTTAATATGAAAGAAATGAATTTATCAGGTAAGTTCTTACATAAATTATGTTTTCTTTCATGTAATTAACAAGAGTCCATGAGCTAGTGACGTATGGGATAATGACTACCCAAGATGTGGATCTTTCCACACAAGAGTCACTAGAGAGGGAGGGATAAAATAAAGACAGCCAATTCCTGCTGAAAATAATCCACACCCAAAATAAAGTTTAACAAAAAACATAAGCAGAAGATTCAAACTGAAACCGCTGCCTGAAGAACTTTTCTACCAAAAACTGCTTCAGAAGAAGAAAATACATCAAAATGGTAGAATTTAGTAAAAGTATGCAAAGAGGACCAAGTTGCTGCTTTGCAGATCTGGTCAACCGAAGCTTCATTCCTAAACGCCCAGGAAGTAGAAACTGACCTAGTAGAATGAGCTGTAATTCTTTGAGGCGGAATTTTACCCGACTCAACATAGGCAAGATGAATTAAAGATTTCAACCAAGATGCCAAAGAAATGGCAGAAGCTTTCTGGCCTTTCCTAGAACCGGAAAAAGATAACAAATAGACTAGAAGTCTTACGGAAAGATTTCGTAGCTTCAACATAATATTTCAAAGCTCTAACAACATCCAAAGAATGCAATGATTTCTCCTTAGAATTCTTAGGATTAGGACATAATGAAGGAACCACAATTTCTCTACTAATGTTGTTGGAATTCACAACTTTAGGTAAAAATTCAAAAGAAGTTCGCAACACCGCCTTATCCTGATGAAAAATCAGAAAAAGAGACTCACACGAAAGAGCAGATAATTCAGAAACTCTTCTAGCAGAAGAGATGGCCAAAAGGAACAAAACTTTCCAAGAAAGTAATTTAATGTCCAATGAATGCATAGGTTCAAACGGAGGAGCTTGAAGAGCTCCCAAAACCAAATTCAAACTCCATGGAGGAGAAATTGACTTAATGACAGGTTTTATACGAACCAAAGCTTGTACAAAACAATGAATATCAGGAAGAATAGCAATCTTTCTGTGAAAAAGAACAGAAAGAGCGGAGATTTGTCCTTTCAAAGAACTCGCGGACAAACCCTTATCTAAACCATCCTGAAGAAACTGTAAAATTCTCGGTATTCTAAAAGAATGCCAAGAAAAATGATGAGAAAGACACCAAGAAATATAAGTCTTCCAGACTCTATAATATATCTCTCGAGATACAGATTTACGAGCCTGTAACATAGTATTAATCACGGAGTCAGAGAAACCTCTATGACCAAGAATCAAGCGTTCAATCTCCATACCTTTAAATTTAAGGATTTCAGATCCGGAAGGAAAAAAGGACCTTGAGACAGAAGGTCTGGTCTTAACGGAAGAGTCCATGGTTGGCAAGATGCCATCCGGACAAGATCCGCATACCAAAACCTGTGAGGCCATGCCGGAGCTATTAGCAGAACAAACGAGCATTCCCTCAGAATCTTGGAGATTACTCTTGGAAGAAGAACTAGAGGCGGAAAGATATAGGCAGGATGATACTTCCAAGGAAGTGATAATGCATCCACTGCCTCCGCCTGAGGATCCCGGGATCTGGACAGATACCTGGGAAGTTTCTTGTTTAGATGAGAGGCCATCAGATCTATCTCTGGGAGCCCCCACATTTGAACAATCTGAAGAAATACCTCTGGGTGAAGAGACCATTCGCCCGGATGCAACGTTTGGCGACTGAGATAATCCGCTTCCCAATTGTCTACACCTGGGATATGAACCGCAGAGATTAGACAGGAGCTGGATTCCGCCCAAACCAAAATTCGAGATACTTCTTTCATAGCCAGAGGACTGTGAGTCCCTCCTTGATGATTGATGTATGCCACAGTTGTGACATTGTCTGTCTGAAAACAAATGAACGATTCTCTCTTCAGAAGAGGCCAAAACTGAAGAGCTCTGAAAACTGCACGGAGTTCCAAGATATTGATCGGTAATCTCACCTCCTGAGATTCCCAAACTCCTTGTGCCGTCAGAGATCCCCACACAGCTCCCCAACCTGTGAGACTTGCATCTGTTGAAATTACAGTCCAGGTCGGAAGAACAAAAGAAGCCCCCTGAATTAAACGATGGTGATCTGTCCACCACGTTAGAGAGTGCCGAACAATCGGTTTTAAAGATATTAATTGATATATCTTCGTGTAATCCCTGCACCATTGGTTCAGCATACAGAGCTGAAGAGGTCGCATGTGAAAACGAGCAAAGGGGATCGCGTCCGATGCAGCAGTCATAAGACCTAGAATTTCCATGCATAAGGCTACCGAAGGGAATGATTGAGACTGAAGGTTTCGACAGGCTGTAATCAATTTTAGACATCTCTTGTCTGTTAAAGACAAAGTCATGGACACTGAATCTATCTGGAAACCCAGAAAGGTTACCCTTGTTTGAGGAATCAAAGAACTTTTTGGTAAATTGATCCTCCAACCATGATCTTGAAGAAACAACACAAGTCGATTCGTATGAGACTCTGCTAAATGTAAAGACGGAGCAAGTACCAAGATATCGTCCAAATAAGGAAATACCACAATACCCTGTTCTCTGATTACAGACAGAAGGGCACCGAGAATCTTTGTGAAAATTCTTGGAGCTGTAGCAAGGCCAAACGGTAGAGCCACAAATTGGTAATGCTTGTCTAGAAAAGAGAATCTCAGGAACTGATAATGATCTGGATGAATCGGAATATGCAGATATGCATCCTGTAAATCTATTGTGGACATATAATTCCCTTGCTGAACAAAAGGCAATATAGTCCTTACAGTTACCATCTTGAACGTTGGTATCCTTACATAACGATTCAATAATTTTAGATCCAGAACTGGTCTGAAGGAATTCTCCTTCTTTGGTACAATGAAGAGATTTGAATAAAACCCCATCCCCTGTTCCGGAACTGGAACTGGCATAATTACTCCAGCCAACTCTAGATCTGAAACACAATTCAGAAATGCTTGAGCTTTCACTGGATTTACTGGGACATGGGAAAGAAAAAATCTCTTTGCAGGAGGTCTCATCTTGAAACCAATCCTGTACCCTTCTGAAACAATGTTCTGAATCCAAAGATTGTGAACAGAACTGATCCAAATTTCTTTGAAAAAACGTAACCTGCCCCCTACCAGCTGAACTGGAATGAGGGCCGTACCTTCATGTGAACTTAGAAGCAGGCTTTGCCTTTCTAGCAGGCTTGGATTTATTCCAGACTGGAGATGGCTTCCAAACTGAAACTGCTCCTGAGGACGAAGGATCAGGCTTTTGTTCTTTGTTGAAACGAAAGGAACGAAAACGATTGTTAGCCCTGTTTTTACCTTTAGACTTTTTATCCTGTGGTAAAAAAGTTCCTTTCCCACCAGTAACAGTTGAAATAATAGAATCCAACTGAGAACCAAATAATTTGTTTCCCTGGAAAGAAATGGAAAGTAGAGTTGATTTAGAAGCCATATCAGCATTCCAAGTCTTAAGCCATAAAGCTCTTCTGGCTAAGATAGCCAGAGACATAAATCTAACATCAACTCTAATAATATCAAAAATGGCATCACAGATGAAATTATTAGCATGCTGGAGAAGAATAATAATATCATGAGAATCACGATTTGTTACTTGTTGCGCTAGAGTTTCCAACCAAAAAGTTGAAGCTGCAGCAACATCAGCCAATGATATAGCAGGTCTAAGAAGATTACCTGAACATAGATAAGCTTTTCTTAGAAAAGATTCAATTTTTCTATCTAAAGGATCCTTAAACGAGGTACCATCTGATGTAGGAATGGTAGTACGTTTAGCAAGGGTAGAAATAGCCCCATCAACTTTAGGGATTTTGTCCCAAAATTCTAATCTGTCAGGCGGAACAGGATATAATTGCTTAAAACGTTTAGAAGGAGTAAATGAATTACCCAATCTATCCCATTCCTTAGCAATTACTGCAGAAATAGCATTAGGAACAGGAAAGACTTCTGGAATAACCGCAGGAGCTTTAAAAACCTTATCCAAACGTATAGAATTAGTATCAAGAGGACTAGAATCCTCTATTTCTAAAGCAATTAGTACTTCTTTAAGTAAAGAGCGAATAAATTCCATCTTAAATAAATATGAAGATTTATCAGCATCAATCTCTGAGACAGAATCCTCTGAACCAGAAGAGTCCAAAGAATCAGAATGATGGTGTTCATTTAAAAATTCATCTGTAGAGAGAGAAGATTTAAAAGACTTTTTACGTTTACTAGAAGGAGAAATAACAGACAAAGCCTTCTTTATGGATTCAGAAACAAAATCTCTTATGTTATCAGGAACATTCTGCACCTTAGATGTTGAGGGAACTGCAACAGGCAATGGTACATCACTAAAGGAAATATTATCTGCATTAACAAGTTTGTCATGACATTTAATACAAACAACAGCTGGAGGAATAGCTACCAAAAGTTTACAGCAGATACACTTAGCTTTGGTAGATCCAGCAGGCAGAGGTTTTCCTGTAGTATCTTCTGGCTCAGATGCAACGTGAGACATCTTGCAATATGTAAGAGAAAAAACAACATATAAAGCAAAATAGATCAAATTCCTTATAAGACAGTTTCAGGAATGGGAAAAAAATGCCAAACATCAAGCTTCTAGCAACCAGAAGCAAATGAAAAATGAGACTGAAATAATGTGGAGACAAAAACGACGCCCATATTTTTTGGCGCCAAATAAGACGCCCACATTATTTGGCGCCTAAATGCTTTTGGCGCCAAAAATGACGCCACATCCGGAACGCCGACATTTTTGGCGCAAAATAACGTCAAAAAAATGACGCAACTTCCGGCGACACGTATGACGCCGGAAACGAAATGAATTTTTGCGCCAAAAAAGTCCGCGCCAAGAATGACGCAATAAAATGAAGCATTTTCAGCCCCCGCGAGCCTAACAGCCCACAGGGAAAAAGTCAAATTTTTGAGGTAAGAAAAATATGATAATTAAAGCATAATCCCAAATATGAAACTGACTGTCTGGAAATAAGGAAAGTTGAACATTCTGAGTCAAGGCAAATAAATGTTTGAATACATATATTTAGAACTTTATAAATAAAGTGCCCAACCATAGCTTAGAGTGTCACAGAAAATAAGACTTACTTACCCCAGGACACTCATCTACATGTTTGTAGAAAGCCAAACCAGTACTGAAACGAGAATCAGTAGAGGAAATGATAAATATAAGAGTATATCGTCGATCTGAAAAGGGAGGTAAGAGATGAATCTCTACGACCGATAACAGAGAACCTTATGAAATAGACCCCGTAGAAGGAAATCACTGCATTCAATAGGCAATACTCTCCTCACATCCCTCTGACATTCACTGCACGCTGAGAGGAAAACCGGGCTCCAACTTGCTGCGGAGCGCATATCAACGTAGAATCTAGCACAAACTTACTTCACCACCTCCCTTGGAGGCAAAGTTTGTAAAACTGATTTGTGGGTGTGGTGAGGGGTGTATTTATAGGCATTTTAAGGTTTGGGAAACTTTGCCCCTCCTGGTAGGAATGTATATCCCATACGTCACTAGCTCATGGACTCTTGTTAATTACATGAAAGAAATAAAATTTAACATAAAATTAAATAAAATTAAATTAAAATATTAAATTAAATTTATATAAAATAAAATTAATAAATTAAAATAAAATTAAAATAAAATTAAAATATAAAATAAAATTAAAATTTAAAATTAAATTAAATAAAAATTAAAATGAAATTTAAATAAAATAAAATAGAATTAAAATAACATAAAATTAAGTTAAAAACATAATTTATGCTTGCCTGACAAATGTATTTATTTCCGGATATGGAAAATTATCAATTACTAGTGGGAATATCTCTCCTGGAGGCGGCAAAGAGCACCACAGCAAAAACTATTAAATACCACTCCCCTTACCCACAATCCCCAGTCATTCGACAAAAAGGAAAGGAGAAAGGAAGTAATATAGGGTGCAGAGGTGCCTGATGTTTTTAGAAAAAACTAAATTTATGCTTACCTGATAAATTTATTTCTCTTGTGGTGTATCCAGTCCACGGGTTCATCCATTACTTGTGGGATATTCTCCTTCCCAACAGGAAGCTGCAAGAGGACACCCACAGCAGAGCTGTCTATATAGCTCCACCCCTAACTGCCATCCCCAGTCATTCGACTGAAGACAAGCAAGAAAAAAAGGAGAAACTATAGGGTGCAGTGGTGACTGTAGTTTAAAAATAAAAAAAAAAACCTGCCTTAAAATGACAGGGCGGGCCGTGGACTGGATACACCACAAGAGAAATAAATTTATCAGGTAAGCATAAATTTTGTTTTCTCTTGTAAAGGTGTATCCAGTCCACGGGTTCATCCATTACTTGTGGGATACCAATACCAAAGCTTTAGGACACGGATGAAGGGAGGGACAAGGCAGGAACTTAAACGGAAGGCACCACTGCCTGTAAGACCTTTCTCCCAAAAATAGCCTCCGAAGAAGCAAAAGTATCAAATTTATAGAATTTAGAAAAGGTATGAAGCGAAGACCAAGTCGCCGCATTACAAATCTGTTCAACAGAGGCCTCATGTTTAAAAACCCATGTGGAAGCTACTGCTCTAGTAGAATGAGCTGTAATTCTTTCAGGAGGCTGCTGGCCAGCAGTCTCATAAGCTAAGCGTATTATACTTCTTAGCCAAAAAAGAAAGAGAAGTTGCCGAAGCCTTTTGGCCTCTCCTCTGTCCAGAGTAGACAACAAACAAAGCAGATGTTTGACAAAAATCCTTCGTAGCTTGTAAATAAAACTTTAAAGCACGAACCACATCAAGACTGTGTAATAGATGTTCCTTCTTTGAAGAAGGATTAGGACATAGTGAAGGAACAACAATCTCCTGATTTATATTCTTATTAGATACCACCTTAGGAAGAAACCCAGGTTTGGTACGTAACACTACCTTATCTGCATGGAAAATCAGATAAGGGGAATCACATTGTAAAGCAGATAACTCCGAAACTCTTCGAGCCGAGGAGATAGCTACTAAAAACAGAACTTTCCAAGATAAAAGCTTAATATCTATGGAATGCAAAGGTTCAAACGGAACCCCTTGAAGAACTTTAAGAACTAAATTTAAACTCCATGGCGGAGCAACAGGTTTAAACACAGGCTTGATTCTAACTAAAGCCTGACAAAACGCCTGAATGTCTGGAACCTCAGCCAGACGTTTGTGCAAAAGAATAGACAGAGCAGAAATCTGTCCCTTTAAGGAACTAGCTTACAAACCCTTCTCCAATCCTTCTTGGAGAAAAGATAATATCCTAGGAATCCTGACCTTACTCCATGAGTAACCATTGGATTCACACCAATGAAGATATTTACACCATATCTTATAATAGATTTTCCTGGTGACAGGCTTTCGAGCCTGAATTAAGGTATCAATAACCGATTCGGAAAAACCACGCTTTGATAGAATCAAGCGTTCAATATCCAAGCAGTCAGACGTAGAGAAAACATAATTTATGCTTACCTGATAAATTCCTTTCTTCTGTAGTGTGATCAGTCCACGGGTCATCATTACTTCTGGGATATTACTCCTCCCCAACAGGAAGTGCAAGAGGATTCACCCAGCAGAGCTGCATATAGCTCCTCCCCCCTACGTCACTCCCAGTCATTCGACCAAGGACCAACGAGAAAGGAAAAGCCAAGGGTGAAGTGGTGACTGGAGTATAAATTAAAAAATATTTACCTGCCTTAAAAACAGGGCGGGCCGTGGACTGATCACACTACAGAAGAAAGGAATTTATCAGGTAAGCATAAATTATGTTTTCTTCTGTTAAGTGTGATCAGTCCACGGGTCATCATTACTTCTGGGATACCAATACCAAAGCAAAAGTACACGGATGACGGGAGGGATAGGCAGGCTCTTTATACAGAAGGAACCACTGCCTGAAGAACCTTTCTCCCAAAAATAGCATCCGATGAAGCAAAAGTGTCAAATTTGTAAAATTTGGAAAAAGTATGAAGCGAAGACCAAGTTGCAGCCTTGCAAATCTGTTCAACAGAGGCCTCATTCTTGAAGGCCCAAGTGGAAGCCACAGCTCTAGTAGAATGAGCTGTAATTCTTTCAGGAGGCTGCTGTCCAGCAGTCTCATAAGCTAAACGAATTATGCTACGAAGCCAAAAAGAAAGAGAGGTAGCGGAAGCTTTTTGACCTCTCCTCTGCCCAGAGTAAATGACAAACAGAGAAGACGTTTGTCGAAATTCCTTAGTTGCCTGTAAGTAAAATTTTAGAGCACGGACTACATCCGT